>NC_050466.1:57138469-57438469 GCF_903995425.1 Onychomys torridus | reverse complement strand
TTTTGTTTCATGGATCTCTTTCTTAGGCATAGTAATTCAAACTTAAAATGTAACTTTGGCTTTCACATTGAAAGACTCACTCTAAACATGGATGGCATCATTCCATCGGTTGAGGTCTTGGACTGAAGAAAAAGGAGAAAGAGAACTTAGCAGCAGCATTCATCTCCCTCCACTTCCTGACTGTAGACATAATGTGACCAGCTGCCTAATGCTCCTGCTGCCATGACTTCTCCTGCACCATGTTACAGTTATCCTCAAACTGTAAGCCAAAACAAACCCTGCCTCCCTTAAGTTGCTCTTGCCAGGTATTTTGTCACAATAAGAAAGATAACTAAAACATTACTTATCTGTGAATGGTAAGGAACTGATTTTCTGTATTGCTGTATAGCAGAGCACTCTCCCAACTCTGCCTCAGCACAACAGATATTTATTGCTTGGTGGTTTCCATGGGCTGGAAATTGAAGAGCACTTTAGTTGAGTAGTTCTGGCTTTCTCCTAAAGTTGCAGTCATCAACTCCAGCTTGGCTCTGGAGAACCAGATCCTAAGATGGCTGCTCATATGCATGGGTCCTTTGTTCCTCATCATATGTAACATCTGGAGAGCTGCCTGAGTGCATGAGTGTTCTTATGACATTGGTACTTGGAGAGGCAGGAAAGTGGGCTCTCTTACAACCCAACTTTTTTCAGAAGTAACGTTTCATAGTTTCTTTTGTGTTCTTTTGATCATGGGAACTAATGTTGATATAATAGTGGAGGGAACTATAATTGAACTGTACTAAGGTGCTAATTCCAGACAATAGGGACCACTGGGACATCTTGGGGGTTGTCATCTGTCTTAATTAGGGTTTTATTGTTGTGAAGAGACACCATGACCATGGTAACTCTTATAAAGGAATAGTTGGAGTTGGCTTGGCTTCCAGTTTCAGAGATTTAGTCTATTATCATCATGGTGAAAAGTATAGCAGCATACAGGCAGACAATGTGCTGGAGAAGGAGCTGAGAGTACTCCATCTAGATCCACAGGCAATAGGAAGAGATGTGAGCCACAGGCCTATCTTGAGCTTCTGAGATCTCAAAGACCACCCTCAGTGACACATCTCCTCCAACAAGGCCACACCTACTCCAAAAAGGCCACATATCCTAATAGTGCTACTTCCTATGGGCCTATGGGGCCATTTTATTTCAAACCAACACATAATCACAGACTCCTTCCTGAGTGGTTCCATAGTCTTGTGTAGAAGTAACACACAGACACACACAGACACACACACACACACACACACACACACACACACCTCTGGCCCTAGATGTAAAATGTATGTAGCTATAGTTTTCCTGCCTGGCCCACAGTCAGGACAAATCTCTCTTACCCACCAGTCCCACAGTCGCTCAGACCCAACCAAAAAAAGCACACAAAAACTTATATTGCTTACAAACTGTATGGCTGTGGCAGGCTGCTTGTTATCTACCTTTTCTATCTTAAATTAACCCATTTCTGTTAGTCTATACTTTGCCACATGGCTTGTGGCTTACCAGTGTCTTTACATGTTGCTTTTCATGGCGGCGGTAGGCGGTGTCTCTCTCCAGCCTTCTACTTCCCAGAATTCTCTTCTCTCTTGTCCTGCCTATACTTCCTGCCTGGCCACTGGCCAATCAGAACTTTATTTACACAGAGCGATATCCACAGCAAATGTAAACTTGGCTTTAATAGAGGGGACTTCACAAAGGAAAAGAACAGTTTGCTGACAGTCCATCCATTGGGAGCTATTCTGACCTCACAGCAGTTACAAAGAGAAGCTGCACCCACTGGAAGGGGGAAGAGGGTCTCAGAAGGGAAGCCCAATGTATGACCTTTCTCTCTCTCTCCCAACCCCTCTCTCACCTATTTGTCTATCTATCTGTCTGTCTGCCTATCTATCTATCTATCCATCTATCGAAGAGGGGAATATTTATCTAGTGTAACTTTGGTTAGAGAAGAAGCCTTGTTTAAAAGAAAGAGCTTTTGTCTGCCAGTATTGAAATCACTCGGCATCCTATTTTTGCAAAGCGAAGAAGTATGAAATACATGCGTTCATAATTCCTTATGCACAATTCAATGACCTAAATGCTTTGAAAAGCCAAAAGCTCTTCTCATTAGTGATTCGCTAGCAAAATTTGACTTCAGTTGTCCCAGAGCTTCTTATAGTCTCTGTTCTCATTTAGAGTAAATATCTATGCATTTCACTGCATAGAAGCTAATGCAGTTGATTATAGGATGCTGCCCCAGAGCCTGCTGGGGAACTTAATAATAGATAATACAGACATTACATTGCCTTTCATAAAGTAGAACGTTATTTAATTCTGTGTGGGTGGCACTGCTTTTGTTCAGTTAATGCCAACTAGGGAAGTTTTGTAAGAATGAAGTTGTATGACCATACAGCACAAATTAACCCTGTTATTACATGGTCTAAAGCATTAAAAATTAAAATTGTAATCTTTTTTCTTGTAAATATATACCTTATCAATATTTTTATTTATTTTTAATTATTTATTTATTCTTATCTCATACAATACACCCTGACCGGAGTTTCCCCTTCCTCCATTCCTCCAGGTCCCCACCCTCCACCCCTGCTATCTCCCCTCTCCCTCAGATCCACTCATACTCTGTTTCAGAGGCCACTCAGTTCCTTACTCAAAATCTTTTGGTCCAGATATGTTTTAGTGTTTATACTTACATATTTGGAAACAGGGCTGTGGTGATGGCTTAGTTACTACCCAAGTTAGATTTCCAAAACCAATGTAAAAGTAGCCAAGCGTGGTGATATATACTTATAATAATCTCAGTGCTAGGAAGGAGAGACAGGCAGATCCCTGGGTTAGCCCACTTGGCAAACACCATGCCAGTAAGAGAGATTCTGCCTTGAAAGAAAGAAAGAAAGAAGAAAGGAAGGAAGGAAGGAAAGAAAGAGAGAGAGAAAGAAAAACGGTAGACAGCATTTGAGGAATAACCTCTGAGGTTGGCTTCTGGGCTTTACATGCATGTGCACACACTTACACAGATACCTGTAGATGTATATGCACCCTCACATGCACCAAACACACACACAAAGAAAGAGATAATTATGCATGACATTATATACAATATAACTTTTTGGTTGTTGCTGTTTTCTAGACAGGGTCCCACTGTGTAGCTCTGGCTGTCCTGGAACTCACTCTGTAAGCCAGGCTGGCCTCAAACTCAGAGATCCACCTGCTTTTGCCTCCTGAGTACTGGTATTAAAGGTGTGCACCACCATACCTGACTATGACATAACTCTTTAAAGTTCTGTTTTCCTTTGGTTAGATGTGTATAGCCTTGGGTAAATTACATAATCTCTGTCTTCCTCATCTGTCAAATGGGGCTATTTGCCCCTGGAGTTTACAGAAAGAATTCAGCAAGATGAAATGACAAGTGTTGTAATAGATTTAAAAAAAAAAGGACTATTCTGGGCTGGAGAGATGGCTCAGAGGTTAAGAGCACTGGCTGTTCTTCCAGAGGTCCTGAGTTCAATTCCCAGCAACCACATGGTGGCTCACAACCATCTACAATGAGAGGTATGGTGCCCTCTTCTGGCCTGCAGGCTGAACATTCACTGTATACATAATAAATAAATCTTAAAAAAAATTATTCTATTGGCCTCAGCCACCATCTTTATTCTAAGTTCTGAAAACCAGGCCTTGATTCTGAACAAATTCTGAGTAGTTGGCTCTTTTACATTTTTCTGAGTAATTAAGATAATTCCATCTTGCTTTAAGCATACTATGTGAACTTCCAGCCCAGATGAGATGCAATATTGCATAAATGCTTAGTGGGAACTAGACCAATAAATAGCCATTTACTCTAGTTCACCCCCTTTACTTCATGAATAGACCCAAACTGATCTGAATTTTGCTACATTTCTTGAAGCACAAAACAACGGCATCAGTCAAAGGAAGCTTGATGAAAGGAAGAGTGTGCACATTTTAAGCCAGTTAGGTTTGTCTTTTGCACTGAATTGAGAATGCAAGCTGACTGGCATCCAATGGCACTTTCTTAAATGCTGTGAAGTGGATTTTGATCGTTAGCTCCCAGTCAGAGGTAAGCATTTCAAAGAGATCAAAGTTTAGATTTGAAATTTCTGTTTCTTTTTCTATTTCCCCCAACCACTGTTACACAAATTTCTTCTTTTCCTGGTAATTATCTTTGTGTTAAGTATACTATTTGGCTCAACCTACCAATGAATAAACCATTTCTTCCCTTCCTTCCGCCTTTCTCTCCCTTCCTTTCTAACTCTGCTTCTCCTTTTTTCCTCCCTCCCTCCTTCCCTCTCTCATTCCCTCTTTTTTTTTCTGAGACAGAATCTCATGTAGGCCAGACTGGCCTTGAATTCCCCATGCAACCAAGGATGACCTTGAACTTCCGATTCCCCTGCTTGCACCTTCCAAGTGCCAGGGTTACAGATTTACATCGTCATGCCTGGTTTACATGCTGTGCTGGATGCAGCTCTAGTCTTTTTTTCTTACTTTTACTTTTTATTCTAAAAATTTTAATAGTGCAAAAATGAGGATCATTTTAAAGAAATGATTGAAATGTCCTTCCAGTTAAAGTACTTTTTCAACCCTGTCTCTAGAATTTGCATTAATTATATATTTAAAGCAATTGAATCACCTCCTTCCCATTTTATTCATTTCATTTTTTCTACTTTTCACTCTTTGCAGAGGGTTGATTGAATGAAGAGCTGAATATCTTCTGTTATAATTTAAAGGTGGTGGGAAGAGTGACCTTGGCAGGTTGGAGCCAAGGGACACCACAAAGTTACACCACACAACAGAACACACCCGGGAGATTTATTGGAGGAAGGGAAGGAAGATGCAAGAAAGAGCGACTGGGGAGATGGGCTTCCCTTTTATAAGGGGATACAGCACGTGCACATGGGGAGTGGCTGAAGATGATGATATGGCCTGCCAGGACCCTTGAGAGCAGGCCAGTGTAGATGCCTAAATGCTAAAGAGGAAAGTAGCTTTAATGCATTGGAAAGCAGAAAGTGTGACAATGTTACTCAACCACCAACTGTGGAAGTACAGCAGGCTATGGTTTCATGTTTATAATTAGTTTGCAAGCTTGTTGCTGCCGTGAACTCTCTATTTCTGGAATTTCATAATTAAAAAGGTGGAATGGTTAATCATAATGGTCAACTTGATAGGCTACAGAATTAGACAGGACACAAACCTTTGGGCAAGTCTGTGAAGGAATTTCTGGAATAAATTAGCTGAGGAAGGAAGACACACCCCAACAGTGGTGGCACCATTCCATCAAATAGGGTCCTGGACAGGATGCAGACAAGAAAGTGAGCTGGGAACCTTCATTCATTTCCCTCTGCTTCCTTACTGTGTGTGCAATGGGACCAGATGTTGCACACTGCGCCCTTATGCCTGCTCTACCATATGAACAATACCCTCAAACTGTGAGCCAAAGCAAATCCTTATTTCCTTGAGTAGCTTTTATATTTTGTCATAGCAATGAGAGAAAAGTGGCAGGTTGCTAGCTTGTAAGTAATGTGGTGTAGGCTATGATTGGTTTTCAGGACATGTATAGGTTAAGCATGTTGACTTTGGATTTGAATGGCTGGGTTTGAATTCTGTTCCTGAGTTTTTATTTGTAAGCCCCAGTAGCTGTGTAACCCTACTTAGGTTTCTTAATTACCCTATACTCCATTCTGTTTATTTCTTTTAAGGTTTACCATGTAGCTTTGGATGTTGTATTAGTCACAGTTTTATTGCTGTGAAGAAACACCATGACCACAGCAATCCTTATAAAGGAAAATATTTAGTTAGGGCTTGCTTACAATTCAGAGGTTTAGTCCATTATCATCACGGCAGGAAGCTTGGTGGCATACATGGTGCTGGAGAGATAGTCGAGAGTTCTACATCTGGATCCATGGGCAGCAGGGAAAAACTGCCACATTGGGCCTGGCTTGAGCATCTGAGACCTCAAAGCCCAACCCCATTGACATACTTCCTTCAACAAGTTCACACCTACTCCAACAAGGCCACACCTCTTAATAATGCCATTCTCTATGGGCCTATAGAGGTCATTTCTATTCAAACCATCACAGCTCTCTTAGAACTCACTATGTAGTCCAGGCTGGCCTGGAACTCATGGAGATCCCCTGCCTCTGCCTATTGAGAGCTAGGACTAAAGAGATGTGACACTCTGCCCAGCTAGACTCCAGTCTCTTCATCTGATTAATGTGCTAATGCAACATGTCATTGTAGGGAGCCTAGGGATATAGCTCAGTGGTAGAGTGCTTGCCTAGGAAGTTTAATCCCTGACTAAAAACAGACATATAAAATATGTAGACATCACAGGACACATCATTATTCTACGTATCACAAAGGAAAAATTTCTAATTATTAGATGTGTTTGATGGTAGCATACAGTCTTCTATAGAGAAATTAAATATTCCTGTAAAATTAATTAAATAAGTTAACAGTACAGATATGGTTATTTATTTATTTATTTATTTATTTATTTATAGAAAGAGTTTTACCATGTAACCCTTGGTGGCCTGGAACTCACTACGTAGAACAAGTTGGCTTCAGAGTCACAGAAATCAGCCTGCCTCTGCCTTCCAAGTTCTGGGAATAAAATACATGATCATTTTCAAATATATAAAATTATACAAACACATCCAACCAATGTCAGTTTCCTGGTTTTGATATTTTATCAAAATTTTGTATGGCCTATCATTGGGGGAAAATGGAGAGATGTGTGTATGGGACCTCTCTGTACCCTCTTAATAACTTATGGTGAATAACTGGTTACTTCAAAATAAAAAGTAGCAGTATTTTTTTTTTTTTTTAGAATTTATGAAATTAGATACTGTTACTGACATGGTAATTGCTTTAGTAGGTGTTACTTGTTTTCTTTGGGGATGGATTAAAAATGGCTGCAAGAAGAAGCAGAGTCTATGTCTACTCCCCTTGAATTGAGTTTGGCTTTGTGACTTGCTTTGACCTGTAGAACATAGCAGAACGACCCTGGGCAATTTCCCAGGTTGTGCCTGAAATGTGCAGCTTCCAGGTGGCTGTTCATTCTCTTGTCATAGTCGTGGCCCCTGTTCTCTTCCTGGCAGTGGTTGAGATAAACTCATTTCCTTTCTTTAAAAAAGATGCTGCTTCATCCCTTAGAAATTATAAGAGAATTCTGCAATGCCCTAAATTAAGTTACAGACCAGAAAGTGGAGGGAGGAAACAGATAGGCTGAGTCTATTTTAACTGACAGTTTCAAGCTAAATCAATAAAGAAAAAGGAAAAATAATCCCACATCCCTCCCCTGTACACTGGAGATTAGCCATCAAGGCCACATCATGTTCTGCTTTTAGAACCAACCAGCCAAGTAGTAGCAAGAACTTCTCCTTGTGGACAATTTCCTATTCCCAGGCCATTTCCTGATTCCAATTGCTCTACAGCTAACTAGGATTTTGTGTTGCAAGAACTTTTACTAACTGAGCCATCTCCCCAGCCCCAATCTTTTTACCTTTGGCAAGCATCTGGATGTACCAAGAGACCCTTCATTTTAGAAACCCCTGTGTCTGATGGGTGGATTTGACAGAAAATTCCCTCTTACAACAAGGTCACCATGCTGTCAGGAGACTGATCCCATAGCTTATCAGGCATGTCTCGCCTGCATCTGGGCTGCCTGTACCTACCCCAGGATAGCTATGAATTTGTCCTGGCACACAATCATAAACTTACTTAAAACATGAGAGTGGTGGCGTGCGGGGTGGGGGGGCAAGTTTTATTTTATAGTAAAATAGCTTTATTAAGGCATAGTTGATATGCACATACTTCAAGGGTACAATGTGTTAATTTTTTCATAGTTTTCTTGTAGATTTTGTAAATGTATATACTGTATGTTGAAGCACGTTTTCCCATAACCCTTACTTTTCCTATTCTCACCCCTCCTTCTATTAGTCCCCTTGGTCCACCTACCTAGACAATTTTAATTATACCCTCATAACCCCCCAACATAATTTGATATATCTACATAAAATCTAGGAACCACAAATGAGAGAATAAATAGATATCTGTCTTTCTGAGGTGGCTTTAATTCACTCAATATGATTACTCCAGCTGGAGCCATAGTCCATTGTATGGACAGCACAGCTTCCCTTTGCACTGCCTTGTTGTTGGACACCTAAGCTGTTCTCACAGCTTAGCTATTGTGAAGAGTACTACAGTGTTATTATCTCCACAATGGCTGATTGTTTTGGAGGGTTTCTTTTGTTGTTATTCCTGTTTTTTTTTTTTTTTTTATTCCTGGTACTGAGGATGGAACCCAGGGCTTTTGGTTTGCAAGGCAAGTGCTCTACCATAGAGACAAATCCCACGTGCTGCACTTGCTTTTGTGACTTGGTGGTGTGGTTCTCGAGCATGACTTTGTAGATGACAAGGTTGTGTCACCATGTCAAAGTCTGGTCACTTGTGAAAGAACTCAGTGTTCCAACTGACAGCCCGCAGCAGTCCTATCAGGTGTGCAAGGGGCAACCTTGGGTGCTCTAGCCTATCCAAGCTTCTAGATGCTTTAGCTTCCAAGGATAAAACTTGGGGTGTAATTATCCAAAAGCACTTTCAGACAGGTGTATAAGACATCTTGCCAATTCTAGCCTAGTGGCCCCTCCAGGAGACTGCAGTCTCAAGGTGATCCCAAAGACAGCAGAAGGGTAACCTGGTGGAATACAGTCAACTCCCACAGTCATGAGCAGTGAGTCATGCTTACTACCATTTGAAGTCATCAGAAAACATTTCAGAGAGTCATCTGAACAATTCCGAGAGGATTCTGAGCTAAAAGATCTAGAGTGGGCTTTTCAACTCAAATCAGCGCTCCATTTACTGGGGTAGGTAGCTGCAAGCACTTGAGATTTACTCTGCAAGAGAGGGCTGGGCTCAGGTGCTGCATTCATCAGATGCTCAAGCCTGTGCTGCTGCATCCCAGCCACTCTGAGCAGCAGGGATTCAGGGAACATATCCCTGGCCTCCAGGGCCTACAGGCAGGCTTATGAAAGATGATGCCTTCATTTTCCTAAAAGCATTTTTTTTTAATGCTGAACAAATGAAATGCCTGTTGAGGGTGGGGTATCTGATTTCTGCAGGGCATCTGCCTTGTGGAAGACATTGTTCAGAAACTGTTGTTTCCTTTCATGTGGTGATTTTCCTGACAGCTGAATGGATGGTCTCTCTTTGACACAGCTGAGTAGCTGAAGAAATTGTTGAACAGGCGATGGGCAGAGGCCACTGTCTTCAGGCAGTGTGCCCTAGGACTGTGCATCTGAGTGCAGCCTGCAGAGGGAATGCAAGGCAAAGGGAGAAGGAGTTGGGGGTGGGTTTGCAGCCATATGGCTCAACCAGAAGGTGCTGGTGAAAAAACATAGATCTCTTTAGACTTCCAAGTAAAATCCTCTCGCTCTCATTCAGGGAGAAGCCAAAGCCCCATCAAGCCTTTGCACAGGTCCCCTTGACTCCTTCAATTCCTCACTTTTATGCTGCTCCCCACCTCAGCCACCATGGTTCTCTTGAAATTCTCTGAACTCTCTAGAGGATGCTTCCATCTCGTCTGTATGGAGTTCTGTTCCTCCAGATGTCCTACCCTGCTTTCTTACTTTCCCCAGATGCTTAAATGTCCCTATCTCAGTGAGGCTCTGCCCTAGGCACTCATATCTCTCCCCTCCACAGCGCAGCCTTCTGTCTTTCCTGTCACAGACATTTCTAGCCTTCTTCTGTTGCCAATGGTTTACATCCTTTACCTAGGATGTAAATTCTGGACAGAAAGGGAAACTTGTCTGGTTTAATTATATGCTAGACCATACCTAGAAGAGATCTCAAGATAGCAGACACTCAAAAATTTGCTTTTCTTGAATAAATAGTAACATGATAATGTGGGTCACTGGGACATTGAAAGGGAAAGTCTGTGTCCATGTCTGATATCATAGCCTAATATTAGTCCCATATGGCCACGGAACCCTTGAAATGTGTTCAAATTGAGATGTTCTGTAAAAGTAAAAACACATGGGATTTTTGAAGACTTGAAACTAAAATGACATCGGTTACCTCATTAATCATTCTACTATTGATTAACTTATCCAAATGACAAAATTTTGATTATAATAGGTTAAATAAAATATATTACTAAAATTATGAAATTCTAGAGGCGGGTAGAAGGCTCAGTGTATAAGAATGATTTCTGTGAAAGCATGAATCACCATCACACATGTAAAAAGTTGGGCATGGCTGTATTGAGTGTTGGAGACAGGTGGATTCTGGGAGCTCACTGGTCAATCAACCTAGACAAAATGATGAGCATCCAATTTAGTAAGATACCCTGTGCCAATTATTGTAACCAGTGGGGTTACAATAATTGTGATGAAGCATCATAACCAAAGAAAACTTGGGAAGGAAAGGGTTTATTTATTTGGCTTACACTTTCATATCACTGTTCATCATTGAAGGAAGTCAGGGCAGGAACTCAAACAGGGAGGAGGAGGCAGGAGCTGATGCAGAGGCCATGGAGGGGTGCTGCTTACTGGCTTGCTCTCTATGGCTAGCTCAGCCTGCTTTCTTATAGAAGTCAGACCCACCAGCTAAAGGGTGATCCCACCCATAACAGGCTGAGCCTTCCCATGTCAATTACTAATAAGAAAATGACATACAACCTGATCTTATGGAGGCGTTTTCTCAATTGAGATTCTCTCCTCTCGAATGACTCTAGCTTATTCAAGTTGACATAGAACTAGCCAGCACACCCTGCCTCAAGGCAATAAGACAGAAAGCAGGAGAGGAGGATACTTTATATCCTCTTCTGGCTTCTGTGTGAGTACACACACACACACACACACACACACACACACACACACACACACTATAGAATCTCACCTCTTTTATTTTGTTTTTTGAATTGATCTACAAGAACTCTCAAAATAGAACTTGTGTGGGTCTTCATGCTGGGCTCTATGCTTATCTTTCTCCTACACACAGGTATCCACATTCAGAAATAGGAACCTGCTTCTGAACTAAGACTTGGCCCTCCCTCTAGCAAGTCAAGCTAATACAGCTCATGCTTTAGAGAAGATGGACTGATGGGTGGTGAAACTTGAATCTGCAAATATGAAATTCATTGTGATGTCTCTGAAGCTTGCTTCACTTGCTTGAAACATCTAACCACATATTTTTCTATGCCACATGGATAAACTTATTGTCAACAATATTTTGTGCATTAGCAACTGTATTCATTACTTTTCTTGTTGCTCAACCAAAGCAACTTAAGGGAGGAAGAGTTTATTGTGGCGCAGGTTTAAGGGTACCATCACATCAGGGAAGGCATTGCGGCAGGACTGTGAAGTGATTGGTCACATTGTGTCTATAGTCAGGAAGTAGAGAGAGTTGAATGCTAGGGCTCAGTTAGCTTTCTCCTTTTTATTCCACGTGGGACCCTAGCCCACATATTCAAGGTGGGTATTCCTGTCGTGGTTATACATCTCTGGAAAAGGCCCCCAGAAACATTCTCAGAGGTATGATTTCAAATCCTATTGAGTTGATAATTAAGATGAACCAATATAGTAACTTAAAGAATCCTACCTAAATGATTTTTGCTAAAATTGAATATTAAGAAATATGGATAGACCTTTACCTCCTTTGTATTAGGTCTAGCTTGTGTTCTTCTTATATATTAAAAACAAAACAAACTTTTTTTTTAACCGCAGCTGAGGACCGAACCCAGGGCGTTATGCTTGCTAGGCAAGCGCTCTACCACTGAGCTAAATCCCCAACCCCCAAAACAAACATTTTTGAAGAGGGGTGGCATTGTTATTCAGTAAATATTTGTACTGGGTACAGTTCTGGGTATTGAGGATATAGCAGTACATAAAATGGCTCCAAATTCCAACCCTCATAGAACTTTCATTTGTGTGGGGTAGACAAAGAGTAAGCCAATACACAATAAACAGAATGTTTGGGGTGGGTAATAAATGATATGAAGAAAGACCTTTTAGAGAAAGGCACATAAGCTGTGTTGTGGCAGTGGAGAGTGGTTGCTTGGGAAAGGTGGCTGATCTAGGCCTCTGATGAATGACTGAACCTTGGCTGTCTAGGGAAGGAGGCTTTCCAGGTAAGAATTGCCAGTGCTATTGGTGAAATTATTAAGGCCACTCCACATAGTTAAAAGGGAGGTTTATTTTGTGGGGTAACTTACAAATGAAGGGATAGGTTGTAGAGTCTGGGAAAGGTATGGCGCAGTCCCGTGGTGTTCTCTGGAGAACTCTGCTCCTGCGTCCTGCATCCCAACACCAAAAGAGAGACCTCCTCTCGATCCTGGGTCTTCCACTTCCTCCTCCACCCCGCCTTGTGGGCGTGACCATTACCGAAGCCTCAATGGGGGTTGGAACTTCCAGGCCAATGCTGGGATGGCTATCCACTACACAGTGCAAAGGCCCCGAGGATTGAGTGGCAAAGATGGGGTATTGGTTGTGGTAAAATGGGGAGCCACTGGAGGCTTTTGAGCAGAGATGTGAGATGGTCTTTCTTCCTTCTGAAGAGAATCACTCTGCTGCATACAGAGGACGTGGAGGAGGAGCAGACCAGAAGCAGGAGGCTGATTGTACTACTGTTGTAATGGAGCTGGAGAACACAGGCTGAGACCAGGGTGGCCCAGTGAGAATGATGTGTGATTGGTAGTTTGGTTTTGTATTTCTCAGATGGCCTAGAATTCTCATTATGACCTTGGCCTCCTAATCTTCCTGTCTCCTCCTCCTGCGGATTACAAATGTGAATTACTATGTCCTGTTTCTCTAGTGCTAAAGATAATGCTGAGTAGAGAAAGCAAAGAGCTGGGAGTAAGGTGTCATGAAGGATATTTTCTTGGGGTGAAGTTAGGATGTCTTTGCCCTGAGAAAATGCATCATTGTCATATGTAGTTCAAGATGGTGAGGTCTGGATAAACTTGTTTACCTTCCTCATTGCTCTAAAGTTTTTATCTTCAATCATATTCCTGCTTTCAATGATGAAGACAATTTAAAACCAGGGCAAAGAATATTTAGATTTCATGAAGGGTGACAAATCATGGCATTTGAAAAAGGTCACAGAAACAATTTTCATTTTGTATTTACTTGCTTGGCATAAATATGCATGATGTGTTCTCAAATGCTAGGCTTCCATTAAGTTCCTAATAAATATCAACTGGCAACAAAATGCTAATTGATGATCTAATATATTTTGAAACAGAAGCAGACAAGTTATCTATATAATGAGAATTTTACAACACCCACAGATGGCCTGAACCTTCTCTTCTTACTCCCATAGTTTTGACGATATTCTCCACAATATACAAGAATATAGTGCGTAGGAGACTTTTCTTAATTTTGCCTTTCTGTACTTTTCTACAGTAGTTTTCTAAGAAGGTTGAAGTTTTCTAAGTTTGTCTTAGAGAGGGAGAAGTAGAGCAAACACAAAACAGCAACAACAATAACAACAATGTAAACGAACAAAAAACCCAATCACATGCATGTAATCTTCCTATAAATTGCTTAGGTGCTGCTGTAATTCTTGCTCCTTTGTTTATTTCTTCTCTTGAGACAGGGTCTCACACTGTAGTTCAAGCTGACTAGGAACTCATTATGTTACCATGCTGTCCTTGAACTAGTGGCAATCCTCCCACCTCAGCATCCCAACATCTGGGATTATAGGCTTGAGCATTTCCAACATTTATGCAATTCTTTGCAGTTGAGTATCTCATATCAAATTCCAACAGCTATGCTATGAAAACTCCCAGAGCAGAACATTCTATTTTACCACCAGCCGGATCTCTAATTCTTTCCCTTGGAATGAGATCTGCCTACCCAGATCACCTACTTTTACTGATTACAAGGGATCCTATGCAGCTGGTGATCCAGCATTTATTTGCAGATATTTTAGGATAACTTTTTCCTTTGGACATGATAGGATTCTCCTGTCACAGTCTAGGAGAAGATATAACCTTTGTCAGTATCAATGGAAACTGAGTAGAGCAATAAAGTTACAGCTAGAGCTACAGTGATGGACTATTAAGACTCTCTAGTAGAAGGTGGGAAAAGAGTCACAGGATTCCATCCAGGACTGTATCAGTTTTTCCTGCCCTCCCAGCTGTTAGTAATCTTGGAAGATGCTAGAGTATATAGGAGGCAAGGATAACTGAAAATGTGACTCCATGATGCAGCTTCCATGAGTCCAACATCCACGGTGGGATGGGACTTTGCAGTGAGGCAGGTGTTTTGGAGACTCCAACCTTCCTACTAGTAGCCCCTTGCCTATTGTGGTAGTTTGAATGTAATTGCCCCCATAATCTCGTAGGGAGTGATACTATTAGAAGGTGTGGTTTTGTTGCAATAGATATAGCTTTCTTGGAGGAAGTGTGTCACTGTGGAGGTGAGCTTTGAGGCCTCATATATGCTCAAGCTGCACCTGTCATCCCAGTTCACTTCCTGTTGCCTGTGGATGTAGAACTCTTAGCTCCTTCTCCACCACCATGTCTGTCTATACACTGCCATGTCTATCCATGATAATAATGGACTAAACATCTGAAAGTGTAAGCCAGCCAATTAAATGTTTACCTTTACAAGAGTTGCTGTGGTCATGGTGTCTTTTCACAGTGCTAGAAACCCTAACGAAGACACCTACTTTCCTATAAATAAGTCCAAAAGACATCAGGTTCATCATATGCACTTGGGTGGAATCCTTGCTTTGGTCTGTTAGGTGCCAATGTAGGGTGAAAAGATATTTGCTTATGTCTCCCCAACAAAGTTAACTCAACAGCAGGATTATTTTTGGAATAGTACTTTCCTTATGGAGTCACTCACTAATTAAGAAGGTATTTACTTAGACCTCAGGGGTCCTGTGACATGAACTGTATAATATTAAAGTTCCCAAGTGTGGTTCTTGTTAAATCTTCCATTTCTTAGTGATATCTGTGTTGGGGACAGATTTGCCTGTCTGTCAGCAGCTATATTGCTTAAACTAGCAGAGTGAACCCTGTTTCTATTCATGAACAAGGGATGAAACATCTTTTCTTGTAGGACAGGACTGGGGTTAGAGTTTCTGCAGTAGGTTATGCTTCTGAGCATCTACTCTTTGAAATGACCTAATAAATAAAGCTTTTAGATTCGACTTTCTTCAGACTTCTTTTCCCTACGTCCTGACATTTTATTCAATTATCAGATAAAAATAAGCACAATAGAGGGAGAAGGCACTCAAATCAATTGCCATGTCCCTTAGAGGGCTGGGTGAGACTGCTGACTCTAGCCTCTAAAACAGTCCATATACTCACTGTGATCTGAGTGGTACTGTCTAGTCCTAGCCAGGAGATCAGGTTCCCAGCTCTGCTCTCACCCCTGAGACCACTCATGGAAGAAGCTATAGGATCCTAATCTATTGTTCTAATTCCAAACATGGCTGGATTCCAAAGTGATCTTCTTTGACTAAAGTAGTAAGGAGAATTGCAAATAAATGCTTGCTTGAAATATTAAAGACTTTTAAAAATAGAAAGAACACAATTCTCCATGAGCATTTGTGATTAGAATCCTTAGATGAACATTTAAGAAGCAATGGTACTTGAGTTCTCAGAGGCTGTGTGTGTGTGTGTGTGTGTGTGTGTGTGTGTGTGTGTGTGCGCACACGCGCGCATGTTCATGTGGGTGCACTTGTATGTGGGGAGGTACTTATATACATGTGTATGCAGGTGCATGTGCAGCTCAGAGGGCAACTTTAGGTGTTATTCCCCAGGTGCCTTCCATTTTTTGTTTGAGATGGGGTCTCTCATTTGCCTGGAATGTTGCCAAGTAGGCTGAAAAAGCTGTCCAGCAAGTTTCCAAGACCTCTCTATCTTTATCAGTCCATCCATTGTGGAAATCCAGGCATGTCCCACTGCTTCTGACCTTTTCTGTGGGTTCTCTAGATCCTAGAGAAGAGCCTCACACTTGCAAAGCTTTACCTTCTGAGCCACCTTCTCTTCCTTCAGACTCATTGTTTTCTAAAATAATCATTCCTGGTTCAGGTGTTCCTATATGAAGAATGCTCATGCACCCAATGCCGTGACTATCATGGTAGATTCTTGGCTGTCTGAGTATGGTTAACATCCTTTACCCACTTGATACTAGGAGCTTTTTCTTCAAGTTGTGACAACAAAAAAATTATTTTTCCCCAACATCAAGTGTCTCCTGGAGTAGTGTTGGTAAAATCACCCCTAATTGAGGACCACTAGAATAGTGATTCATATAGTTGTATAGATAAATTCCTAGAGCATGGGCAGAGTTGTTCTAGAAATTTGGACAGAAAGTGAGTTTAGCCAGCACAAAGCTAGCACTTGGTAATTTCAAAACCATTGCTGTGAATATTTTTTTAGAACCCTGTCATACTTCTCTATTTTCAAAAATTTTGAGAGACTCCCCAACCAGTTCTGATTATTTCCCCTATGCTAGGATTTCCAAGTGAAAGCAACCTGTTTAAAGCCCTGAGAAAGTCAAGAAAAGCCTCATCTGAGATTTGGAATTGCTTGTTGTTTAAAAGTAATTCAACTTGCCTGCAGAATCATCTCCTTTGCCTTGGTAATTCTCCAGGCTGCTGAAATACCACATTTGCAAAAGTACACCCACGATAGAACCTTACCAGTTTTCTCCTCCGTTTAGGCTCACCCACACAGGCATCTTGTGGAACCAGACAGTTAGAGGCAAAGGTGCTCTTGGGGACAGCAGGTGAGTACTGTCACCAGAGAGGGGGACCACATCCGTTCTCTATATGAAAATCACATAGTAAAATCCGTTGCCGAGTGATCACAAAGTAATGGATTCAGTGGTTATATTGATTAGCATTTGTGACTCCTCCACCAGGTCCAATTACACTGCTTTCATCCCTTCTTCACTAATCAAAAGCAAAAACTGCCACATATTTTTAGTAATTTCCCCATGTCCTCCTCATCATACTGCTAGCAAAACTGTTCAGAATTCACAGAGCGTACTTGGAAAGCCACTTTACCATGTTTGTTACCATGCCTTAGTACTTTTCCTAAGACTAAAATTGCATTTATTTATTTAATTCATGTGGAAGTGTGTGCACACACATGCCACCTTGCATGTGGAGGTCAGAGGACAACTTGCCAGTTCTCTCCTTCTACCATATGGGTTCTAGGAATCAAAGTTAGCCTGTCAGGATTTGCAGCAAGTGCCTTGATCCACTGAGCCATCTTGCTGACCTGAACAGTCTTGCCTGTAAATCACAGTTATCTTTTACTTATATGTATAAAAGAAGTTGTTCAACATATCTTTATGATTTTTATCAATGTGAAACACATACACATACATACAGAAACACACACACAGACACACACATAGCTTTTTTGCTTAATATCGAAAGAGACAAAGATGTAAAATTGGACAGCCAAGATTAGAACATATCTGGCAATGCTTAGGATGACTTTGTTCTTTTGTCTTTTTTATTAGTAGATATTATTTAAGTTGAATATACCTTCTCCCGATTTCCAATGCTGGACCCTTCCTCTTCCCTGATAGGGCAAATTTTTAGAGAGCAAATGGACAAATTTTGGTCGCCATGGTACCATGAGTTGATAGCTTGAGAACTCTTTGGCTCCTAACATTTCACAATGAGAAAAAAAAACCTTAGAAACAAAATGCTATACTCATAATGATTTATATTGACTATGAACTTGACAGGCTTTGGAATCACCTAGGAGCTAAATCTCTGGACACATCTGTTAGGGATTTTCAAGACTGGCTTAATTGAGATGAGAAGACTTACCCTAACTATGGGTGGCACCATTCCATGGCCTGAGGTGCTAGACTGAACAAAAAGGAAAAGTTGAGCTGAGCACCAGCATCTGTTTCTCTGCTTTCTGACTGTGGACTTGATATGAGCATTTGCCTCACATGCCTGCCACCATGTCTTCTTGCTACAATGGACTGTATCCCATGGACTATAATAAATAATAATAAGCCAAATAAACCCTTCTTTTCTTGAGCTGCTTCTTGTTGGATATTTGATCTTAGTTATGAGATAAGCAACTAATACACACAGTAAAATGTTATTTCTGATATGTGTGGAGGAGGGATTGATTGGTCAAAAGCATACATAGATGATCTACATTGAACCTGGGCCAAGAAACCAGGAGTGAAAGTGGGAGTGGGGAAAGACTGTGTTCATAACTTGTTTTAGGAGTGGTTCTCCCTGCCAAGCATGGAAGATTGAAATCTTCAACTAATCACTTCCAGCCAAGATATATAAATGCATGGAATTGACTTGTATATAAGATATTGCTGAATGTTATCAACTAAATACTTTCCAGGTCTACTTTATGTTTTGAGACAGGATCTTGAATAGGTTGAAAACTTACTATGTGGTCCATGCTATCCTTGAATTCCTGTATTTACCTTCCAAGGCTACGCCCAGTCTATGGCCTTCTTTCATATTATTCTAACCTAATATTCATCTTCTTCCCTCCTCCAATCTGTACCTCCCTTCCTTGCTTGTTCTGGGGATCAATCCCCAGGCTTTGTATATTCTGGCTCGCCTAGTTTAATAGTCTTTTAAATGGGTTTTCTTGCTCTTCAAGTTTCTTTATAAAACTAAGTTTTATCAATTCTTTTATCAACACCACTTTATCACTCCTTTATGTGTTACTGGCTCTCTGTCACTAACAGAAATATTCCAACTCTTTCTCATCCTTTTGCCATTCAAACCCCAAGGCATACTGGGCCCCATATCGGAGATTTCTAAAACTAAAGTTAATATGGACCCTGCTGCTAGTGTTACCAGAGCTGTTGGAGTCAGAGCCTGGGTCTTGGCATCTCTAATAAGCCAGGCACATCTGCCCATCCTCAGTAGGCTAATCAGAGAGAATATAATAGTTAAGAAGTAGAAATAGGATTTACTCAGTGTGCAGACATTAGGAAGAGGAACCAAGAAGCCCAGTGATGTACACACAAGTCCATCTTTGGGTTCCTGCATGAAGTGTAGGTTTACACAGAAGGTCAGAGGTATGAATGGCTAAACACTTTCAGTCAAGGTGTGATTCCATTCATCATTTATCCATCACTGCCTGGACTCCAGTCTTTCCTGCAAGTCTAGACCGACAAATGGTCTGTTGGAACTGTGTGAAATTTCTTCCTGTAGACTAACTTTCTGTCTGTCTGACACCAGGGCCCTAGCCTTTTCCTCCTCAGAGTTTGACATTCCTGGGGAAATTCCAGTTTCTTAGGGTTTATTGTTTCAGTAGTCTGACAACCGAAGGAAGGTGCACATGTGTCTCTTCAGAGTATCTCCCTTCTTGCCAGGATGACCACACTAGCTCTCAGAAAAACACTTATGTCATTCTTCATTTGAAGGTAGGTTGAAGTGGACCTCTGTGCCTATGATACCCACTTTCTGCTTTCCCTACTTGTGTCCTGGGGACCACTTCCCAGTTTAAGGGGTTGTGTGGATAAGGTTGGCACTATCCTTAGATCTCAAGGCAATCAGGGCACTCTACATGCATACATGATTTTATATATCTGTATAAAATCTAGGAATAATATTTCTTTCTCTCAGACTGACCCAATTTGCTTCATATGATGATCTCCAGTTACACTCATTTTCCCACAAAGTCATTTCATTCTTCTTCTAGAATTTCTCATTGTGGATGTACGATATAGTCCCCATATCCATTTCTCTGTTGTTGGACACCCAGGTTGGTCCCATAACTTAGCCATCAATGTTGGTTCATACAAACATTTGCTTCTCCTTTCACAACATCTTTGATTTCCTGTTGCCACAGAGTTGCATAGCTCCCCCTTCTAACTTCTGTTTTGCAAATGGTTTTTATATCCAGAGCAGTTACTCAAGGCAGCTTGAGCTTCTGAACATCAAGTCACCATTAATTATCACTTTCTGGGGAAGAAAATAATTTGTTTCCTGCTTGTAACTCTGACTTTCAATTTAATGCCTGTAAGAAGAAACCTAAGATTTTGCAACTGGGGTTTCTTGCTGATTCAAATCCACAAGTAACAGCTCAGCTTGCATTCTGCTCTCGCTTTGACAAGGATTTATGAAAAAAAAACCCAGCCTACTCAACAGAAGGACACAACTGGTTGGTTTTCATTAGACCTGCCACATACCCACCCGCATTCCTTCTCCCCTCAGATGCTTAGAGCTCCTAAGAAAGACCATATTTGCAGTTCCTTCAGTTCTGTGAGCTGCCCCAGCAAATGAATAGACTGTGGTTAAAGCCTTTTGAAACCTTCATGTATAGCCAGTTTGTCAAGCACAACCCACTTGTGGTGGTATTTAGTGTGTAGAAAGTGGCACAGAATTGTGCAGATGAACTTTCAACCTGGAGTTGTTAGAGGGATCCCTCTGTGGCCTCTTCTTGGCTCCCTCATCTTTGTGGTCATCACTGAATGAAGTCAGACAAGACAGTGGGTATAAAAAACAGGCAGAATTTATTACAGAATAAGAACTCTCAAGGGCGAGTGTCCAAGGGCTCATCATGGAGGAAAACATTTTCATGGGCTGAGAATGAACAGAGACTAGAGAGCTCATTGTGCCAACCTATATATGTAGGTAGTCTTTATACTATTCAGATGGCTTTCCTGGAGGCTGGTCCCCTGTTCAAGTGATTGACAGGTCCATTTGGACTAACTCTTAAGTGAGGAGGGTCATGGTTATGTCTTTGTTATTCACCAGAATGCTTCCTATAATAAAACAATCTTACAATCATCTCTGTGGTTCAGAAAGTTATATCTCTACCCAGGGCCAGAGATGAGATTCAGATGGAATTCTTTTGAGCAAATATCATATAAAAGAGAAGATTAAAGTAAATTAAAGAAAGAAAAACTGTATCTATAAAAGTGCCCTGTCTTGGGCTGGAGAGATGGCTCAGCAGTTAAAGCACTGGCTGCTCTGCCATAGGACTTGGGTTCAATTCCCAGCATCTGCATGGCAGCTCACATTGTAATTCCAGTTTCAGGGGATCTAGTGCCTTCACACAGACATACATGCAGGCAAAACACCAATTCACATACATACATACATACATACATACATACATACATACATACACACACACACACATAAATAAATAAATAAATAAATAAATAAATAAATAAATAAATAAATAAATAAACCTTAAAAAAATGTTTAAAAAAAATTCCTCCAGTCTTACCAGGAGGAAGTAGTGTCTCCATGGTGGGCCTCAACAAAATGCTTCTATCTTCATTTTTTTCCTTTTTGTCTAACTCAGCTAGACTTTCATATCATACTTTAAGTCTTTAGGAGGGTCAATTGTGAAACTTCTTGCTTCCTTAAAAATCATGTCTCAAAAGGCTCATAGAAGGTGTGGGTTCTGAAGCTCATTATGGTGCGTGTGTGAGTTGTTCCTCAGTGATCTTCAACTTGTAAAGTAATAACTAATTACCTATCAGTATTTGGTAGTACCTCAAGGTAGAGAATGTCAGAGTTGAATCAAGGGCCAATGACCTAGTGTCCATTGGAGATTCATTCATAGAACTGTGGTGTGTGTGAGGACTTTTCCTCACACATTGAAAAGTATAAAATTGTTGATTGTCTGAGAGTAAAGAGTAAGAAAATACTTTTTTTTATATCACTACATTTGAGAGCTTGCTAGGAATGCAAATTCTCAGGTTCTGCTGTAGATCTGAAACAATGTGATTTTTAATGGGATGTTTTGTGCAGGACAGTTTGAAAAGCATCACTTTGAACCAATCTTTGCAGAGATGGAGTAGGTGGGAGATTCTGTAAAGCAAAGACAAAAATAGAGCTGTGAACAGAGTTTGAGAGCAACACAGTGAGCAGTGAGGTGCTGTATCAGGAGTTATACATAGCCCCAAGCTGAGGAACAATCACCAGACTTCATAGCTTCCTTTAGGCCCTGTGGCTTACAATGACTAAAATGCTTTTAGACACTGGGACCATTATGAGGACTCCAGTTTCATTTCAAAGGGAGATGGAAAATGAAGTAAACATGAGACTGAATTGCATGATCACAATGCAGCAATGATGACTTGCCACTGTGAATGGGAGTAATTTCTTTTTAATTTTTTTAATTGTTGCAATTATAATATAATTACAACATTCTTTCCTTCCCTTTCTCCTCTCCAAACCCTCCCATATACACCTCCCCACTCTTCTTCAAGTTCATGGCCACTTTTTTTTCACAAGCAAGCAAGCAAGCAAGCAAGGAAGCAAACAAAGAAATAGAATACCATTGGCATGAGTATGTAAAGGATACTTTAACAGGAAGATGTCAAAATGAGCCTAGCTACCAACATTGGTACTCATTATGTATTATGGATTTAGTTGAAAACATAGCAGGCTTTTGATAATTCTCCTGTTAATTCTTCTTAGCTAATAGCATTAGGCAGAATAAATGACTTAATAAATGCACTTTTTTGCTTTGAAATAGCAGTCTAAAGTGAGTGAGGATTGACTGGGTCTCCAGGGAGGCACTCAGGTAATAAGAGAAAAATGAGCGGAAAGGGAAGGGGGAAGGAAGGATGACCCATGGTGGACGTAAGACAGAGAGTTTGATTTCTTTGTATTTTGAGCAGGAGTGAACATACTTTGTATATGAATACAATGATAGACTGTGGAATAAAATTGGAGTTTTTTTTGAAATCTTACCAGTGTTGGATTATTGTCATGATTAATATTTCGGCTCATATAGTACATTTCTTGTCTTTGATAAAAAAAAAAGTCAGTATGGCTCAGGGGCGAGCTAGGACTAGATGTACCTTTATTTTTTTTCCAAAGGTGGCCTTTATTTTTTCCTCCTCCTTCCATTTTTTTAAATCGAAAACAATTTTTTCATACAGGATATTCTGATCCCCATTTCCCCTGCCCCAACTCCTTCCAGATCCTTCCCATTTCTCCTCACACAACTCCACTCCCTTTCTTTCTCACTTTAGAAATCAAATAAACATGCAAACAAACAAAGCAAGCAAACAACAACAACAATAACAGTCAAAGAAAAAAACACAATGTAGACCAGGCTGGTGTTGAATTCATAGCGATCCATTTCCTTCAGCCTCCCCAGTGCTAGGATTAAAGTCATGTGCCACTGCACCCAGCTTATTTTTTTTAATAAGTGAAAATGTATAAGACACCCAGGTAGTGTTAAGATTACCACAACAACATTGTTACATACGGAGATATATGAGATAATTTTTGATTGGGTCTAGAATAACTTCGTCAGTGCAAGAGATAGTCTAAATGGACATGTAGCAGACATTCAATATATGTTAAAAATGTAGTCCAGTTCCTACTAGGAAGCATTTAATGTATCTAGCTACTGTTATAAGCTCTTCCTGCATGCTGCAACTCGTTTCATCCTATTAACTCTTCAAAGCAAGCATTTGTACAAACCGACTTTATAGCCGAGAAGCATTTGTAGCAAACAGAGATAACTTAGTTGGTAAGAGATGGGACAGAAATTAGAACTAAACAGTAAGTAGTAGAGAACATTTGAGTAATTACTACTCTCCATCACTTCATGGGTGAACAATTCCATCAGGTCTTGGAAGTCAGGTACATTTGGGAAGAGTCTATGAACTGGGTTTGGAGGCAGCAAGGTCAGAAATAAGGGGGGTGCTTATGTCTTCTGGGAGGAGGAGATGATTCTGAACACCTCCCCCTTTCCCTCTTATTTTCTCATTTTACAAACAAGTCTGGCTCTTCCTCTAGTTCCCCTTTCCCTCATTTTGTAATGCCCAAGGCCCTTCTTTTCTAGTGCTTTACTTTTTAAACCAAAAGAACACACACACACACACACACACACACACACACACACACACACCGCACACGGAATTATTTGAACTAATAGTGTTGACTGTTAGGTGAAAATATCATTTCCTAATCTGAACAAAAGGTGTAACTATTGTCTTTTTGTATTGCACACCCACAACCATCACTGGTTGATAAGGTATTTGGATGAAAACTATCTCCCATAGGTTCGGGTATGTAAGCTCCCAGTTCAGGGAGCTGCTTAGTGAGGGAGTTCAATCTTGTGGGAGAAAGTGTGTTATTGAAGGCAGGCTTTGAGAGTTCATAGGCTCAACCTATTTCCAGTTCATTCTCTCCCTTTCATGTTTGCAGTTGATGATGCCATCTGTCAGTTCCCTGCTCTGGCTTCATGCTGCCACATACTACAGCCACCACTATGAACTCTCCCAACAGAACCACAAATCCAAACAAACTCTTTCTTTTATAAGTTGCCTTGGTCATGGTATTTTATCACCACAAACAGCAATATAGAGATATCCCTACTCATGCTACATAAGATTGGAATGCAGAAGGCCAGCAAGATGGCTCAGTAGGTAAAAGCACTTGTCGCATAAGCCTGGCAACTCCCCCTATAGCCCTTTCCATGGGACAGTACACAGCATGAAAGCTTGTTCTTTCAAAGTTGGCAAGAGTCAGAGAGTCTTGAAGCACTACACATTTAAATCTTATTTTTAAAATTATTTGTGTGTGTGTGTGTGTGTGTGTGTGTGTGTGTGTGTGTGTGTATACACATGCCATGGCACATATGTGAAAGGTCAGAGGGCAACTCTGTGGTGCCAGTTTTCTCCTTCCATCTTTATGTAGGTTCTAGGGATTGAACTGCGGCTGTCATATGAGAATGAATGCAGACTCAGTTGATACATTGTTTGCAATCTTTCAGGCCATCCAGCTAACCTATGGCTGTGCTCCTTACACACAGAAACTGTAAGACCACAAATTTATGAGGTGTTAAGTTGATACATTTATGATCATTTGTTATGCAGTAAGAGAAAAATCAATATGTATCCCAAGCAAGACTTGACTTACCAGCTGAGGAGAGTAAGGTATGTATGTATGTCTGAGAAGCTGGGGGCTATTCTAAGTGGGTATTTATTGGAGGCAGAAAAATGCTTATATTGTCAAAGTCTATGTACAATTTATATTCTACCAATGATTTCTTTGCTATTTCTTACTATTATTATAGATACTATTTTGATTAGAAATTCAAGTAAATTTGCTAGCAAGTTTGCTTTTGTTTATCCTTGGGGATGCAAATTCTCTCCTTGTTTCTTGGGGAATGAAAAAATTCAATTGGTTATTCAAGTGTGATAAGCATTTTCAGAAAATATACTGAATGAAACATTAAGAAAAGAATATCAGGGTACAGGGAAAGAAAAAGAACTAAAAAGAATTTAGGGGTGGAATTATGTGAACTGATAAGGCTGGAAAGCTGGTCCTTCAAGTGGATGGCCAGATATCCATTATGTATTGTCTCTGGGATTATTCAGACCAAGACTTTACTCTAGGAAAAATCATTCACTATCTTGTTCAATGTGCAGTGTATAGTAAGAAAAGTGTCGCCATTCAAACACAGACAGGGAACTGTTGTAATTTGTTCAGGGGACTTGCTGGTGACAGGTAGAGGTCAGGGTCAATCTCATGGAACCTAGCAAACATTTGTAGGGAACCTAGTCAGTCTCAGCTGGCATGATAACAAAGTCCTCATGCTTTTATCCTATCAGAAAAGTCCCTTTAAATGACGAAACCATATGCAATTTCTTTGTTCCTGCTCAAACTACTTTACAAAAGCCACAGTTTTTACCATACCTAGAGGAGAACCCATATCCTTCTATTTTAGAGGTAAGATGTGGCCTGATTCATGAATTCCCAAGAAAAGTCAGTGAGATCATTACAACTAACTTGTGAAAATTTTTATTTTTATTTTTAAATAATCAGCAGTGGTCCCTCTTGGAACACAGTGAGACTCAGAATGTCATGATCTGCATGGCAGGTTGGTTTTCAGGGACATCCCAGTCCCCAGCCCATGATGTCAGTCCTGAAGGTTACTCTTTCCTTCTATTCTCAGAAGGATTCCTATAATACTTACTGTATGAATATCAGCCATTGTTTTTCTAAGGTGATCCCTTCCTCAATCTCTAGATTTGGTTCTATCTTATGATGCATGGCCATTTCCTACATGGGTAACCTTCAGACAAAGTGCACTAAACCATACTGTTTCCCAAAGTACAACTTTGTCAGTTTAAATAACATTACAGAAGATGAGAAGGCCTTCCTGGAACAGCCCAGGATGTGTAGACTTTGGCACACATTCAATCTTATGCTAAGCTGATGTAAATATGCCTCTATAGACTTCCTTCTGGCTGCCTGTGCGTAGCTCCTGAACAAAACCTTTTCCTTGCCCGGTATGTGAACATGCTGCTAATCTCAGTATTTGGGAGGCAGGTGGGAAGATCAGGAGTTCAAGATTAATCTAAACTACACTATAAATTCAAGGCCAGCCTGGGCTACATGAGACCCTGTCTCAAACAAAACAGAACAGAACAGAACAGAACAAAACCAAACAAAACCAAACCATCAAAACAAAACAAAACTACTACAAAAAGGCCTCTACAAAATGAGTAATTTTCAAAAATATACTTCATAGACATTTTAGGAAGAAAACCATTTTCTAAAGTTACTACAGTTGAAGGGGATTTTCTTGTCCTTTGTAGTAGAAGACTTTTATTAATATAGAAACATGTGTTTGTCACTTGTGATGTCCAAAAGCACAATTTGCCTTGCATCTGACCCCAATAGACTCTAGGACCAAGTGTTGGCCCTTAGCAGTCCAAGACATTAAAAGAAGTTAGGAAATTAAAAGTTTCTTTAACACAATCAAATATTTCAGCCAAGCTTTCCTCTCTGACTTTGTAAGTGGAAAGGTGACATTATAAAGATTGATCATTCTCAGTTCAAAGAAAATTGACAGGAGATGTGAGCTTTTTCTGGTTGTTTTTTCACTAAACTACACCGAAGTCATGTCAGATGCATTAAAATTCGTATCTCATTTTGTTATCATGAGTTTATATGTTATAATCAGCTTTGAAGGTTGGTGCTACAAACATAAAAATGTTCATTTCATTTGGTTATAATCAACTTCTAATTAGAAAAAGAAAATTTCTTAGTTTTGAAGGTTGGTGTTCCCCTAAAATTCATATGACAGAACTTGATACTAAATGTGATAGTATTGGAAAGTGGGGTTTTTGGGAGATAGGCCATGATGTCATTATGAATGGGATTAGCATCCTTATACTGTGTGACTGAGTAGCCTATCCACTTCTGTTTTGTGAAGGCACGGCTAGAAAGACTCCACGTATGAAGAACACACTGTCACTAAGACACTGAATATGCTTGCAACTTTGATCATGGATTTCTCCACATTTGGAACTGTGGGAGTTAAATTTCCATTGCTCATGAATGACCCAGCCAAAGATACTTTGTTACAGCAGCCTAAGCAGTCTGAAACAAAGAGTATCTTAGCGAAGATGTTAACAACTCACTTATTTTCATTTGCTTTCCCTCCTTTGGCCAGTAGGCAATCTGCATGCAGTCTCTGTTTTGCTAGAGCTACTGCTGTTACAGTCTGTTCGGGACAATTTGACTCTTAAAGAGGTGGTGAGTGGGTTTGAAACCTTCTTTCTGCTGAGCATCTCAAATGCTAGCACTAAACAGACTATTTTTAGAGCAAGTTAGACAACAGTTTTCTGGAATGTCTTGTCACACAAAAAGGAAAGCATGTCTGTCACAAGTACACAGAGAAAATTTGAAGCACAAGTTTCTACTCTATAGTAAGTTTTCTTTCTGACGTGTTGTTTGGCAATTATGGGAGTTGTGGTGCATTGATGCTTCTGTACTGGCACGATGAGACAATCTGGTGACATCTGACTTGGCATTTGTTGCTTTGATCTCCTGGTTCACAGCACATGGACTGTAAGCTTCTTAGTCATGTCCTTCTCCTGCATGCCACAGGACCCAAGTACACAGCCTTCCCAGTGCCTAAGTTACCTTACCCTGGTATATGGTTTCATTGAAGAAGTTTAATTTCTTCCCATATTACTTTCTTTTGTCATTGTTGTGACTGAATACCTGATAAGAACCATCTTAAGGGACAAAAGATTTAGTTTGGCTTATGGTTTGAAGGTCCATTGTAGTGGGGAAGACATGGAAGTGACTGAGGGACTTGCAACTGTGGCAGATCATGGCAGCATGAGGCTGCTTGCTTACATCTTGGTGGACCAGGAAGCAGAAAGATGGGATTTCTGACACTCAGCTTGTTTTCTCATTTTATTTAGTCTGGGACACCATACCATGGAGTAGTACTACCCACATTCAGGGTGAGTTTTGTTCTCTCAATCAGTCCTCTCTGGAGATGCCCTCCTGGACATACCCAAAGGCATGCCTCACTTAATCCAAACAAGTTGCCAATGAAGATTAATTATCACATCTTCTTGTTGGGATTTAACATCTTTGTAGATGTAGTTGATTAATGATTGACTCCTTCATGAGGATAAGACAGATCAGGTTATAATATATAGAAGTCCTGAAGAAATAGTTGCTGTATGGATGAGTAAACAAGTGTTGATTTGGGGGATGTGGTTTTTCCACTGGACAAGGAATTATGAACATAGACTATAAACAAGAATTGGGGGGCATTATGTGGACAAAAAGAATAGAAAGGTGTTAAAGAAATTTCTTGGGGAGGAGAAGGGATAAAAGTGGGGTAACAGGAAGATAGAGGCTGAAGTGAATGAGAAGAACCAAGGAGACCACTTCTGATGATGGTCACAGAAGCTCAAGAACCTACAGAAACTTACAACACCAGTTGGAACTGAACCTCTGTTCTGGTCCCAGAAGCAGCCATTAAGGTGGTTTTAGCTTTTGTTATGTGCCTACGAATAATCAGAAAGGCCTTTACACCTTCAGGA
The DNA here is from genome assembly GCF_903995425.1 of Onychomys torridus. Lineage (NCBI taxonomy): Eukaryota > Metazoa > Chordata > Mammalia > Rodentia > Cricetidae > Onychomys > Onychomys torridus. The sequence continues at coordinate 57,409,640 of NC_050466.1, read as the reverse complement.
ACTAGATTTTCTGGTCCTTAGAGATGAGGGAGAGTGACATGAAAATGAACTGAGCCAAAGGTGGCTTTCTTAGACAATATATAAACACTTATGGAGGACCCTGACACTGTGGGATAATTTGGTATGATAAAGACAAATAAATGAAGAAATGGTTTCTATCTCAGTGAGTTCCTATCTTCATTCAGGAAAAGAAAAGTTATGAAATGTGTGTGCTCACCCATTAAAAAATGTATTTTATATATACACATACATAACATGGTCACATTAATGTTAAAGTTATATATATTTAAAATGCTTTTAAAGTACCAAGGAGTGAGAGATTGGTTTTTCCTCACAGGAGGGCAGAAATATTGAAGTCTCTATATGCATAGTGACATTTGATTGTGAAAGGGTGTTATTTGCATGAGGAAGTGTCAGCACTGGGAAGTCCCTAATCTTCCAGTGTACTCTATAGGCTGAAGTGAAAGTTCCCACATTAACTCTGGCAGTCATGTACCCCCTGTTTCCAGCACCGTGGTTCTGCTAAATCCTTACCCTTTCTCTGCTCTTTACCCTTATTCATAATTTCATCATGACTCATTTCTAGATTGGGTGACCTTGATCCTTTAATCCTTCATCCAAGTGTTCCCAAGTCAAGGCCTTTGCTCTAATAGACTTTACTGAAAACCATGGATGGTGGTAGTGTGTGTGTGTGTGTGTGTGTGTGTGTGTGTGTGTGTGTGTGTGTGTTGGTTACATCATTGAGCAGTATAACAAACAACTAAAGTGGAATATTCATATACTTTATCCTAAAAGCTCCTCTTTTCTATTTGGCACCAAAGAATCTCTGCCAGTTGTTGCTGTATCCACAGCCAGCATCTTGCTGTGTTTCTGGGATGTCTCTCAATACTTTTAGAAAGGTTTCTTTTTTCTCTTCAGTTTGTAGGCCCCTCCATCTAACCTCAAAACATCCCAAGTAATTTTTCTTGTTTTCCCATTTTAAGCTGTGCAGGCAGCTTAGTATTCCTTGAGACTTGGTTAATAGTCCATTATGCCTATTTAATAATAAGTTTAAATACTATTATACTGTCTCTGGGTTGAAATCCTAGGGTTAGCCTTTAAGGTAATGATTGCTTTTATTGCTCATCAGGAACTATGTAATATCAAGGATATATGTCTGTGTGTATACATATACATATATATATATATATATATATATGTATATATATATATGAGTAAAACATAGTATCATGTATATGTATATATGTTATACATATATATATAATATATATTTAATAGGCATTGCTTAAGAAGGAGTTAATAAGGGAACCAGTAGGCTCAAGGGGGTATCTTTCTGTATGCTGTGAATATGTTGCTCTGATGGATTGATAAATGAAATTGCTGAATGGCTAGTAGCCAGGCAGGAAGTATAGTATAGGTGGGATAAGCAGAGAGGAGAATTCTGGGAAGTGGAAGGCTGAGTCAGGAGATGCTGCCAGCCACCACCACCATGAGAAGCAAGATGTAAAGTACCAGTAAGCCACAAGCCACGTGGCAACTTATAGATTAATAGAAATGGGTTGATTTAAGATATAAGAACTAGATAACAAGAAACCTGCCACGGCCAAACAGTCTATAAATAATATAAGTCTCTATGAGTTTACTTGGGTCTGAGTGGCTGTGGGCCCGAGTGGGACTGGAGAAAATTCCAACTACAGGTAAGGAAGTAGCAAATGTGTAGATGAATATGCATGCTCATCTAAAATAAAATACTAGAATAATATTGCAAAACAATGAACAAAACTGACTCACATCCTACAGGTAGATAAATATGTGTGAACTTTGGGGTTATTTCTACCCAACAGAAATAATTTACAATGTGTAAACTAACATCAAACTTAGCAAAATCTTTGAGCCAGTTAAAAGTTAAATTTTGAAAGGAATATTATTAGTATTAGTTCTTTCTTGTTGCTGTGACAAAATGCAACTTAAGGGACGGTCTACCTTGGATTGTGTCCATCATGATGAAGAAGGCATGGTGACAGACATGCCAAGCAGCCAGTCACTTTGCCCCTGCCACCAGGAAGCAAAGAGAGGTGAATTTTGGAACTCCATTCTTTTTCCAGTTCAGGACCCTAGTCCATAAAATAGCACTAGAGCTGCCCCTGTTCAGGCTGGGTCTTCTCTCTTTACTTAAACTATTCTAAAAGTACCCTCATAGATATACCCAGAGCTGTGTTTTCATGGTGATTCTACATCTCATAAGCCTATTTCATTATGCATTGAGTGTCATATAACACCATAAATCCTGGACAATTATAAAATAATTACATTGATTAGTGAAGACATAAGCATGATGTCACAAAAAGTGTAAACATGAAGTAAAAACACACAAGTATATATAGAAAATAAGCAATGTTGAGGCAAATTTATTAATAGATATATAACAGGCCAATATTCACAGAACAAAGATCCATAATACTGTCCAAACAAATTTATTTGCATTTGCATGAACAAGTATAACCTGGGTTGTTATTGGTTTTGCATAATGTACTGAGTTGTAAAATAGTTTGTGTCAGCAAAAGTGATAAAGAGCCCAGGAAAATATGCTAGATAGTACATCCAGAAATATTTCTTTGTTCAATTCAGTCTTCCACTATTTTTCCTGAAAGACTCAAATCAATAGTAAATATTGTGTTGATGGATGATATCCATCCTGCACCCCCCCACTCCCCTCAAGCAAGCATCAGCTGGTCCTTATAGGGAGTTGAATATATAATGTTCTAGGGTAACTTTGAAAGGGAGTGTAATAATCACTTTGCTTTTTGCCCATGCTTTCAATACTTTCTCTTAAGAACAGTTTGTATCATAAACGTATTCCTTTTAGTACCGGTCACTATAGGTTGCAAGGCTGGCAGAAAGCATTTTCAGTGTAATGGAAGGCTCCTGATAAGAACTTGGAGACACAGTCCCCCTTTTAATGTCACTGTAGCAAAGGATACCTGTTTCCCAACTCATTGCTGTATTATATACCCTTCCCAGGACCATAGACACTTGTCTTCTCTTCATGGGGCTATGACTACACATCTCAAAATATTATCATATTTGCCTCAGTGTTTGAAGTACCTAAGAGGAACAGGCGAGAACTAGGAATCTCTGTTACCTTTTCTGCCTCATTTGGAGGTCATTTTGTATATGGCAGAAAACTCCAAGGTGGGGCTATGGATGACAAGGAAAGAGGTTAATATTTATAAACGCCTGGTTTAGCCCCTCCCCTTGGAGAAACCAAATGAAGACTCTGGTCCCACAAGTTGGTCTCTGCCGTAGAGGAGGATTTAAGGGGATGAAACTTCCTGAGGCACTGTGCTAAGAAGACAAATAAATGAGTCCTTGCTTAGCTTAGCAATGGCAGAATCCCTGAAGAGGTTCTGTTGATAAAGGCTAACCTAGTTAGTACTGTTGCCTTCCAGAAATGACCTCTCTACCTAGTTCTCATCTTCCTTCCCTTTAAAGACAGAACATCTTAAAGAGAGCATGGGGACAGACTAAGGGCAGCTTTGGGCCCTCTAGCTTTTTTGAGGGCGTGGATCAGCACTGGATTTGGGAGAGGTTCCATTTTGGTCACAGATGGCCTTAGGGCAACCTCCTTCAAGCACAGCATAAAAAAGGCGGAAGACTCAAATCTGAGACCACACCCAGTGTACCATAGAGAACAGCTACTCTTTACAAAAGTCCTTCCTGGCAAATTCAGACAAACTGTCCCTGTGACAGGAGATAGCTGAAATATCAGTCCTGACACCACAGTCGGGGTTGCTGTGTCTTCTCTGTGAACCTCTGTTTGCAACCCTGATAAACTGTGAGACTGTCCTCTCAGTTCCCCTCTTCTAAATATCTACCTCAGAGTCCTATCTGCTATAGACTACCTTCTTTCCACTTTCAAACTTATCCATCAAGTCTCCACTCATAAACTTCTTAAGGGCTAGGAAATATGTTATTCTAGGGGATACTGATCTAGTGTTTTCTAAATGATCACACTATTACAAGTGCTTTATATGTATACAGGCCCCATGAGAAATCTTCAGGTTAGAGATGCTCAGATTGAGAGATTTGGAGTACTTCTTCACTGTGGACTACTAAACACTGATAGGAGTCAGGACAAAGAGAGCCTCATTCCACAGACAGTCAGGGTCACAGATCTAAGGAAATAATTGTCTATATCTTCTTGCTCAACCAATAGTCAGCTCTGAGAACACTGAGGCTTTATAATAAACTTTCCATAACCAGTGAGCTGAGCCCAGCAACTCAAATTCAAAAGCCCTGCTTCATCCAGATGCCAGCTAACCATCAGCTTTTGTTCTTTTTACTTCTTTCTTCTTCCTCCCCTACTCTGGAACTTTTTCCTACTGGTGGTTTTTCTGAGCTTGTGCTTATCACGTGACCTCTTGACATGAGATCCCCACAGGCATTCAAATTAGTCAACCAGGTTCATCCCAACTGAATGCCTAAATTACATGTGGTTGAGTTCAAAATCAGCCCATTCCTGAATTAGTAAAGAACCTCTTTGATCAGAATTTTATTTGGCTAACTCACTTTTGAATTCTATCCCAAGTTCTGGGAGCTGTTTCTTTACTTTTTAAGGAACTTTATCTCTTTGCCCATCTTCTACTATCTGTGTTGATCATTCTTGCTCTGACATAGGAGACAGGTGCCAGGGAGCACTTTATAGTCAAACGTATCCATATTCCTGTAGCTACGTACATAGATGTTCATATTAAGTGGAAAGAATAAAGCCAACAAATAGACTTCCATTTGTTTACATTAAACTTTGCTGCCAAGGACCCATGAGGAAGATTTGATTCCAGAAGGTCAGCTTAATATACTAGTCACCTTTTGTCATTGTCATCACCAAATACCTTGACAAAACAACTTAAGGTAGGGGGGTTTATTTTTGCTCGCAATTTGAGGATACAGTCCATCATGGTTGGGGCAGTCATGATAGCAAGAGCTCAAGGCAACTGCTCACATTGCACTCACAGACAGGAAGCAGAGGGAAATGAATGTCGGTTCTTAGCTTGCTGCAGCCCATGGAATGGTGCTGCACATGGCTAGGGTGGGTCTTTCCATCTCCCCAAACTCAATCTAGAAAGTTCCCCACAGATAGGCCAACAGGTTTGTTTCCTAGGTAATTCTAGATCAGCCGAGTTCTCCATCACACACAATTATGGTAAGCTTACCATAATTCACAATGAGGCTGTGTTTGCATGGCTCCCTAAATCCTAAGAAATTTTATCTGTAACAAAAACCACGGGATGTAGAAGGGCTTTTGAAGGCAAGCAGCATCATTCTGTGACTGAGTCCTTCTCAGCTGAGTGGTGAGGTGCCCTTTTTGTTTGTTACAGATTACAAATGCAAGTGTATATGGGCAAGCAATGATGAAGTAATCCGAGTAAATGAAGCTCAGTGAGGGAGCACCTGCCTATTGGCACAGCATCTGATAACTATAGACAAACCAGAAATCTGCTTTTTCACTGTTAGCTTTGTTTGAAATGCCAGAATCATTGTAATGAAACACAATATTTGGTTATGCTTTTGCATTTGATGTGTACTTTCGACTGATATTCGCTAGACCTGGCGACCATTTGGGATCTTTTGTTTTTTCTTTCATTTTTCAGAACCAAGTGATGTTTATTAGTTTACTATGAAAAAATGCTTTTTTTTTTTTGGAGATAAGTTTTCATGTAGCTGAGGCTGGCCTTGAACTCTTGATCCTCCTGCCTCTACCTTCCAAGTGCTGGAAATACAGGCATGTGCCACCACACCCTGCCTAAAACTTGAGAAGCCATCTGGAAAACATTTTTCTTGGTTTATTGAAGTGTTGAGGTGGGTGTGGGAGAGGATGAGTTAAGAGAGAATGGTTGCGTTAAGGCACCAATTTAGAACAGATTATTGTAGAGCAGCTCTCCCTGCCAATGGCAAACTTTCTCGAACAAGCACAATCTGAAATTCAGCCCTCATTATATAATCTGGTTCTCTTGTAGGGAAATAATAAAGTAATTGAGAAAAAGCAGGCTTGATTTGCTGAGAGACAACTGCAGATGATTGAAGTGATTTCATACTAGGTATATATATTTCTGCATCCACAGCCCCTTTCCTCTGTAGCCCATGATTTTCTCCTAGTCCAGGATTATTTTTTTATCAAAGACTATGAAACGTATTATCCCACCCTTCTTTGGATAAATTCTTTGCATGGTTATTAGGTCTCTTGAAGTTCTAGCTATTTCTTTTAGTAATCCATGGAATGAAATATCTGTGTATGTGTTTGTATGTGCATACCAATGCACATGCAAGTGGAGAGCAAAAGGAGGGAAGGGGAGAGATAGAGGTGACAGAAATCTACAAGTACCAACTGTATTAGAGCAGTGGTGATGATTTGCTCCCCTCTTGAGGATGACTGCTCACCTAGCTTTGAGTGATTTTGGCTTTGCTCTGTGAAGGAAAAGGAGCAAAATTGGTACCTTCATTTGATACACACACTGACCCCAGAACAGATCTTTTAATTTTAAAAGAACTTTCTAGAGTCACTTCTTTCTTTTAGAGGTTTAATCTCTTTTTTTATTATATTTGTGTTTTAATTTTACACATCAGCCATGGGTTCCCTTGTCTTCCCCCCTGCCGCCCCCCACTTTGTCCCATCCCCTCCCCTCCATTCCCATCTCCTCCAGGGCAAAGACTCCCCTGGGGATTCATTTAAACCTGGTGGATTCAGTACAGGCAGGTCTTGTCCCCTCCTTCCAGGCTGAGCAAAGTGTCCCTGTGTAAGCCCAAGGTTCCAAACAGCCAGCTCATGCACTAAGGACAGGTCCCGGTCCCACAGCCTGGGTGCCTCCCAAACAGATCAAGCTATTCAATTGTCTCACTTATCCAGAGGGCCTGATCCAGCTGGGAGCTCCACAGCCTTTGGTTCACAATTCATGTGCTTCCGTTCCTCTGGCCTTTCATCCCTGTGCTTTTTCGAATCCTGGGCTCAACAATTCACGCTCCCATAGTCCCTCCCCCTTCTCGACAACTGGACACATGGAGCTCCACCTGGGGCCTGGCTGAGGATCTCTGCATCCACTTCCATCAGTCACCATCAGGGTGTTTGGCCATCTGAACACCAGACTACGTCAGATCAGGCTTTCTCTCGACCACTGCCACCAGTCTACAGAGGATGCATCACTGTGGACCTCAGGGGACCTCTCCAGCATTCTGCCCACTCCTGTTCTCATAGGGTCCTCATCCATCATGGTCTACCATTCCTTGTTCTCCCTTTCTGTTCCTGATCCAGCTTGTATCTCCTGCTCCCCCAAGCCTCCCTTCCCTCAAACCCTGCCCTTCATTTCTCCCACTCTCGTCCAGGTTGTTCATGTAGCTTTCATCCATTTCTCTGTCATTGGCTGATCCCTGGGGCTTTCCTAGGGTCCCGTTTTCTAGGTAGCCTTCCTGGAGTTGTGTAGCAGTCTAGTCATCTTTGTTTTACATCTAATATCCTTCTATGAGTGAGTACATACAGTGTTTGTCCTTTTGAGTCTGGGTTACCTCACTCAGGATGATTTTTTCTAGATACATCCATTTGCCTGCAAACCTCATGATGTCATTGTTTTTCTCTGCTGAGTAGTACTCCATTGTGTATATGTACCATATTTTCTTTATCCATTCTTCAGTTGAAGGGCATCTAGGTTTTTCCAGGTTATGGCTTTTATAAACAATGCTGATATGAACATAGCTGAGCAAATGCCCTTGTGGTATGATTGAGCATTCCTTGGGTATATGCCCAAGAGTGCTATAGCTGGGTCTTGGGGGAGATGGATTCTCACTTTTCTAAGGAAGTGCCATATTGATTTCCAAAGTGGCTATACAAGCTTGCATTCCCACCAGCAGTGGAGGAGAGTTCCCCTTGCTCCACATCCTCTCCAGCATAAGCTGTCTTCTGTGCTTTTGATCTTAGCCATTCTGTGACAGGCTGATACAGGTGGTGATATCTCAGATCTTTGATTGCTTTTTTGGATTTGCGATACTTTTTCGGTTCTCGGAGTTAATCTTAAAGGTGATGTGGGAGCGATTTGGCAATTTCCCATTAATATAGTACTGTTAGATTTCACATTCCTTGGCTTTTCCTCTCTGATCGAGTTAGGTAGACAACTCCTCTCCGTTTAGTTACTAATATGTTACCGCGAGGGTTGGTGTTGGCATTAAATTGGACTGTTGGAATTTTGATGTCTAATTTTCTTGAGTATCCTGATTATATTCTGCGGGAAATAGTCAACTCTCTGTCTAGAAATTTGTGTGTGGAATTGGTGAATGATATCGTATTTACCCATTCTAGTAAGCGATCAGTCCCGACTTAGTGGCTTATGGTCTTGTGTTACTGACCCATTATCTGAGTCTCGCTGCTGCACCATGCAAAGCTATCTCACATGTTCCCAACAGAGCCTCATAAAATTGAGTATTGGAGTGTGCGGTTCTCCTCTTCGGGCAAGTCTCCTGTCTCCTCCGCTATCTTCGGGTTTTTATATTCTACGCAAAGTCGATTCTCCTCTCCCCTGGTCCCGGCAGCAAGTGTGCAATTTTCCCTAATGACTCTACTTTCCTTATCTTTCTTTCTGCCTATTCACTCTCAGTGCTTCAGCTCAGTAACTCGTCATTCTTATGTCTCGTACTGCTTCTCTGTCGTTATCCACGAGGACTTTCAGTTCTCTGTCACTCATCCAAGTGACAGATATAGGATCTGACTTTTCTAAGACAGTTTGCTTAACTATGGCTCCAACTTCTCCTCCAGCACTATCCAAAGTCAGTGAATGGGCCACAGCGTGCCGCTAGCAGCCTGCTATAACCAACCAATTCATAACACGATTCTCAGTATATATAGAAGGACTTCTACTTATTCCCAGATGTTAGGCGACCCGTGCATTTCTCTCACATCCTTGCTCCTCCCACACCCAGTTGGTTTGAGACCAAGACCCTATTGTTTCACTGTCTCTCTTTTGTGACTTCACGAAGACCAGAATCCTATATGCGCTCTCAGCATAGGCCATGCGGCGGGTCTCACCAGGTAACACGGGTCCTCTCAGTTTTCTGAGGTATCTCAGAGTTAAGTTCCACACAGATGGTAAGGAATCTCTTGTATGAGGACAAGCTTAACCCTTACAGCTATGCTTACCTTGCTTATTGACACCGCTACAACTAATCTGGCTTCGGCAGGTCCAAGTCACACTTCTGAGGAGACGGCGTATGAGCCGAGTGTGTGCGCAGGGATCTTGGTCCATTCGCCCTCTGGTCACGGAGGTTGTTTCCTCATCATGGTGACAGCAGAGAATCTATTGGAGCTCCACTTCCTGCGGGGTAGTTTCCTCTTGGTTTATTTCCCATGAGATAGAAAGATTAGCTAGTCTCCTATTGCGTATTCCAGACTCTGTGACACGAAAAGCGTATTCTCATGTTCCTGTTGCCACAGAATAAGGAGGCATTCCCAGTGCTGACAATCATGTAGAAAGTTAGCTTGGCTTGGTATTTACGCATCCTGCCACTTGTACATAAAGCTCATATGTTAGAGTCGCAGCACTACTCCCATGAGACATAGGGTAGATTCCTGGTCACTATATGCCTGACACTCTCTCTCTCAATTTCGTTTTAGGTCCAGAGGACTTACACCCAGTCCTCACTTGCTCCTCTACTTAGCGTCCTATCGCCACTGCTTAAAGTTTCTAGTCTGTTTCTAAGCCCCAATGTGTACTGCCTTCAGCTGCCCTCAAGGACTTATTTCTCTGGCCTACTCTGTAAAAATAGCTGGTTCGTGACTGTTCTCGATGCTCTCTGGTGATTTAACGTTCATTCATCAGCCATCTGTGATTATTGTAGATCCTATATAGTGATAACGGAAGCGCGGAGTACTGATGGATGTTATTTGAGCAGTTCATCCATCATGGGGCTAGGATACCTGCATATCTGTGTCTGGACAAGGAACTCTATTTATTAAGCTGTATCTAGTTCCTTAGGTTGAATCTGGTGTGTGCATGGAGCGTAGGCACTTCAATCAACCAGACCGAGCCCTGTTCGCCAACAGCGAGGACTATACTATCCAGTGTCTCGGAAAAATGTAGTGCACTACGAAGTAGGGTGAGGAGACTGTGGAAGGAGCTAATCGTGAAGATCCATCAACCAAAAATATCTACTCATCTCCTTTAATTCATCCTGATTGATTAGTCCTTATAGCTCTGGCCAAGTAGAGAACATGCCGAGAGCTACTAGTATGATTCTGAATTAATAAGTTTATAGGAGAGTGAAGAGAACAGCCACTTGCCATTATGTCTGATTATTAGTAGGTATTGCTTTGAGTTTCTCTCCATTTAATTTGATGTTGCTTTGGCTTGCTCTAGATAAACCATTTTGGTTATATTGAGATGTTTAGGTATGTTTCAACCCTGATAATATACAATGATCAACTCCAAGACCCCAACACCCCTTTGGATATATATGGTACTATTGGTCCTGTGGAGTAGAAAGAGGGAAAAGGACTTGTGTTTTGAGTAGGGGGGAGTTTTTGTTATATAGGGATCCAAAATTTATTTGCGTGGGGGCCTTAATATTTTTATGTTTCCCTTGGTTGCCAGGGGGAGGGATTTTATATTTTCTAGGTGACAAAAAAGAATGATCATGTTGGTTTTAATCGCTCTTGGATATGATTATGAATAATGGTGGTATATACGATTGGATGAAAAGAGCTCATATCAAGTATGGGTTGAACCACCCTTGGCAATCCCCTGGCATGGAAGGCCCAGACAGATCCTGGATCGAGTGGTGGAATCAAGTGAGTGTGGTTTGAAATGGATGTGGTCTATGGAGTCATGTCATGCCAGTAATGGTGGTGAGTTAATTATGTTTACAGCATCACAGTGTTCAATGACGGGAGAGCGGTCAAGGTCATGGGGTCGTTGCTCTGTGTCTTATAGTTAGCATGCTATATGTTTGGAAATTCTGTAGAGGGAGAAACATCAAGAACAGAAGGCGTAAGTGTGCTAAGACCTCATAGAAGGATGGCATGTTAAGTGAATTATGCCGTACCTGTGGACTTTCCCTAATGGTGATTAGTAGAAGGCAGCATTGTTGGAAGAAAGGAGTAATGATATTTCAGAGTCGCTGTGTCTTTGTGAAAAGAGACTCGCGGTGGAGAAATAGAGGGGAATCTAAGACAGTAAAAGGACACCTGTACTCTGGTCGCGTCAGGGAACTGAATTGATTGAGTCTACAGGCCGAAGTACTTTTAAAACTCGGCACTGACCTTTATTTATCGTTAGGTTGTCTAATGACCCTCTCGGCCACTACCTTTCAAATGGATGTTTTATCCCAATGAGTCATTAGAATGTGGTTTAGAACCTATAGCCCTCAGTGGTAGATTGGTAACCTATCAAGGAACATATACATATTTCCTCTTGTAGCAAATATTTCGTCATTAAGATTACAAGTGGGGAGTAGAGGATTTTTGAGAGAGTATAGAACCTGATGATTCTCTGGATTCTCCTCTGGACTGTGCTTATGTTCCCCTTTCATTTTGCTATTTGTTAATTTGGATTGCTCCTCTCTCTGTCTTGCGTTAAGTTTGGATGAGGGCTTGTCTGTCTTGTTCATCTTCTCAAAGAATACCAACTCGTGTTTCATTGAATCCTTATGTTAAATTACTTCTCGTTCCCTTTACATATCTTTCATTATAGAATATGTCAGCACTACAATGCTCGATTAAATTGCCTGGCTTACGATGATATCACTCCATGGACGAGGGACTATTGCTCTATCTTTACCGTGATATCAAGGACGCTTTTACAACGCAGACGTGGAGGACAGGTCCTCACACTAGCATGAATATATCTGCCAAGCTTCTCTCTATCGTGCGACATTACAGTGCGAAGTGAATTTTCCTTAAACATTTAGCACTGCTTCATAATAATCCCATACAAAGTTATATTGAATAAAGGTATGTAGGATGTATTCATATATTCATTGATCTCTTAGGAGAGTCGGTATATGACATTATACTTTGGCGAAATTATATTTACATGCGCGTTCCAACCGTCAGTTGTGAATGATTATCAGTGAGCACTAAATTCACTATCTCGCGATGTAGATATGATAGATCATCTCCTCTTAGTTTTCTGCGTTGTGCTAATTAGACTTATCTGTGTGGCAATCATGCGGCTAGGTACGGCGAGAGAGCGAACACTTAAGGGACAGGTTTATTGTAAAGTGCCAAATATGGGTACTATCTAGATGAGAGTGCTGGAGTTGCGAGCATTATGCATTGTGGCCCAAATGATGTGGGCTCGAATTTGTAAGCTAGAAGGTTCCATGGTGAGGCCTGCATGGCGTAAGAAAGATAACCCTGCTCTCAATATTTCATTTAGAGTTTTGAGTGGGAGTGTCAACAAGACACTTCCAAGAACAAGATACGATACTACCGAGTTTTATTGAAGTACCATTTGAGACAATTACATTTCAGTCCTTGCGGAAGAGAGCCATGCCATATGATCTTTGCTCTAGAGTTCTCACTCATGTGTAGAGGCCAAAATTTCCTGATCACAGAGATGCAAAAGAAATGAGCAGTGTTTGAAACGCTCCTCCAGACGGAGGTTAGGGTGTAGGGGTAATGTGTATGCTGATAGTGTGGGAAGCTGTTAGTAAATATGAGTATACCTTACTCTGCACTATGTGTAGTCCTTGCCCTGTCAAATAAGATGGAGGGCAAAGTGCAACATCACTCTCAATTCGTAGGACCTTCCCACCTCTCGAAAGAAGTAATGCCTCGTATCCTGTGAAAATGAGATATAAATTTCCATTCATCATCTCATTTTGAATTGCATATTGAGTTATTAGAATGACTACTAGTTCTGACCTGGAGTGTAATTTTAACAATGTGAATACCCTTTAACACCGTTTGTTTCTTATACGGAAGCCGGGTTTGGAATTGTCGGAGGTACTTTTTATTTTTTTCCCAGCTCCATTATTTAGTACCGATTAGTAAATGGTGCGCTGGATCCTTTGAAGTCGGTTGCATAAAGGTCTAGCAGAGGATGATCTTGTTTGTGTGGCGAGAAGATGGATACACTGTTTTCATATCCAAGTGTATCGGCACTTGCTTCTGGTTTAAGGTCCCCGTGTGTCATTTTATAGCGTGTCAACTTGGTCTAAATCCATTGATCATAAAGGGAGCTAATTAAGGGAATAACCAGCAGCCGAGCTCTGCGCGAATGCAGAATGTGCGCTCATATAGATGAGATTTATGAAGGATTAATTGAGATGGTCCAGTAAAGAATGTAACGGGATATAGCTTCTTCTTTGGGGTTTACTCCTGTGGTGTTATCTATTTCCTGTGTTTTCATGGGTGTATATGCTTTCCTTTGGTTGGAATTTTCCTTCTAGTGCTTTCTGTATGGCTGGGTTTGTGGATAAATATCGTTTAAATCTGGTTTTGTCTTGGAAGGTCTTGTTCACTCCATCTATGATGATTGAGGGTTTTGCTGGGTATATTAGTCTAGGTTGGCATCCATGGTCTCTTAGTGTCTGCATTATATCTGTCTAGGTCCTTCTGGCTTTCAAAGTCTCCATTGAGAAATTGGGTGTTATTCTGATGGGTTTGCCTTTATAAGTCACTTGGCCTTTTTCCTTTGCTGCCCTTGATATTCTTTCTTTATTCTATATGTTTAGTTGTTTAATTATTATGTGGTGAGGGGAATTTTTTGTGGGTCTAGTCTGTTTGGTGTTCTATAGGCTTCTTGTATCTTCATAGGCATTTCGCTCTTTAAGGTGGGAAAGTTTTCTTCTATGATCTTGTTAAATATATTTTCTGTGCCTTTGAGTTGGTATTCTTCTCCTTCTTCTATCCCTATTATTTGTAGGTTTGGTCTTTTCATGGTGTCCCAAATTTCTTGGACATTTTGGGTCATGACTTTGTTGGTTTTAGTGTTTTCTTTGACTGATGAATCTATTTCTTCTAACGTATCTTCAACACCAGAGATCCTCTCTTCCATCTCTTATATTCTGTAGGTTATACTTGCATCTGAAGTTCCTGTTTGTTTACTCAGATTTTCTATTTCCAGCATTTCTTCTGTTAGTGTCTTCTTCATTGTTTCTATTTCCTTCTTCAGGTCTTGGAGTGTTTCCCTTGCTTTTTCCTGATTTTCTTTCAGGGACTTATTGTTTTCTTCTGCTTTAATTGTCCTTCCCTCTAGTTTTTTTTATAGCATTCTTTCCATTTTTTGTTTGTCTGTTCCTCCACTTTATTTTTGATTTCTTCTATATAAGGCTCTAGCCTCTTCATGATGTTACTTATAAGGTTGTTTTCTTCTTCTTCTTCCATTCCATGATGTTCAGGTCTAGCTGTTGGAGAAGGGCTAGGTTCTGGTGATGCTGTTTTGCTCTTTATTTTGTTGTATGTACTTCTGCCTTGATGTCTGCCCATCTCCTCTTGTGTTCGTTCTTGGTCTTATCAGTGTACTTGGTCCAGACAGAGCTGACAGATTTAGGGAGCTCTGGGCCAGATGGGAGCTCTGGTCCAGAAGAGCATGCTGGCCAGATAGGAGCTGGGGGGCTGGACTCTGAGTCTCAGGAAGTCCCTGGAGTCTCCTTATCTTGTCCAGATGGGAGCTCTTCTTGTCCAGATGGGAGTTCTGGGACAGGATGGAAGCTTTGGTCCAGATGGGAGTTCCAGGGATAAAAGGGACCTGGGGGTTTTCTGGTCCAGATGGGAGTCCAGGACAGGATGGAATACTGGACACTGGTCTCTAAGTCTCCAGAAGTGGCTGGGGTCTCCAGCAGATGGTTGTGGGGGCAAGGTGTTGAGGTTGTAGTGTCTACTGGAGGGTCTCTCTGGTCTCTAGTCCAGATGGGAGTTCCCGGGCGGATGGGAGCTGGGGGCTGGTCTCTGAGTCTTAGGAAGTGGCTGGGGTCTTGGGCAAATGGGTGTGGGGGCAGGGTGTGGAGACTGCAGGGTCTGCCTACAGTCTTGGGAAAAGCTAGAGTCACTTCTTATATACTGAGAATGCGTGTTCTGATTGTTGGTTAAATCAGTGCTGCTAGCCGCTGTGGCCATACTGACTGAGGATAGTGCTGGAGGAGAGTCTGGAGCCATAGTTACCTTTTAGAGCTTCATTGGGAGAGAGAGAGAAAGAGAGAGAGAGAGAGAGAGAGAGAGAGAGAGAGAGAGAGAAAGAGAAAGAGAAAGGAAGGACCATACGGAGGGCAGATAGTGCGGAAAAGGGAAAAAGGGGATGCACAGAGGGCCCACCCACTTTTTAGGCTGGGCCACTGTAGCAGGCTGATGACATAATTAAGGACAGGATCCTTACAGTGATAATGTTTTCTAAATTCTATATTTTTATCCTGATTTCCCCACCCCTATTTTTGGAGTTGTACCTAGTGGTATACTGTCAAATATTTAATAACTAGCTCCCCAGAAGTAGAACTCAACAAGTAACAAAACAGATCAATCTGATTGGTAGACTTTTGTGGAGAGCCACAAGAATATGTTTTAAGGATTCCAGTTGTATATCAAATCTGTACCTTGACCAGACCAAGGGTCAGTCAAGTGGCAAGCCATCTATCATGAACTATTTGGTGTTATACACAGCTTAATATTCAGCTGTGCCTTGTTATGAATTTCTTGTGCTCACCATTCCCATAGAATGTGTGTGTGAACTCCCCAGTTGGAGCCAGTATTTGAATATGGTCACATAGGCAAAGACAAGCTGGCAGGAGACACATAGCTTTGTTTCTTGTACTAATGAAGCTCAGACCATCCCCTTGCCTTGAGGCCTAGTAGCTCTCCAGAGCAATTTACTGAGAACAAAAGAGGTTTTTACATATCAAGGTGGAAGGTAGGGTGGAGCAAGATTCCTGAGGAGGCAGAGAACCTTGTGGCCTGGAGAAGGAGCAGACAGAACAGCATGACCAGGGAGAAAAGAAGAACACAGAGGTTTCATAGATGGTAAGGCAGAACTTTTGTAGAGTTCATTAGAGCCAGGAGTAGAGAGCAAGTAGAGATGGAGGGCAAAGAAACAGGGGACGAAGATGAGGCTGGAAGCATAAGAGCTTAGTTGTTAGCAGGACTGTGAGAGGGCAGTAAAAGTGGACAAAGAGGAACTGAGTGTCAGGATGGAACTGAAGCTATGCAGATAGGATTTCATCTCAGAGAAATAAAGTAGATGTACAAAGAGCTTGGTGTATCTAGATTTATTCCTGCCCTGAATGCCTGATGGAGCTGTAGCTGTATTGATAGAATTTTGTCATAGAGGAATAAAGTTAATAGACATAAGAGCATAGTGTACATAGATTTTTCCCCTCAGATATCCCATTCTGGACGTAGCATCTGACCCAGATCCTGAGTAATCTATAGCCTTTGCCAATTTCCAAGGTATAAATATACCACAGCTGGTTTCAAGACATTAACAGGATATAGTTGCTAAGGTGTGACCAGATCAGCACAACCAGCATGAGGGGACAGAATTAATAAGACAGGGATTGGCTTCTGCTATTAATGTATGTACAAAATATCTCCCCAGTTATTGGGGAGATAGCATGAGGACCCAAGCTTGGATCCCTAGTACTCACCTAAAAAGTTGGGTCCAGCATCATGTGCCTGTAATCACAGCACTGGAGAGGAAGAGACCAGAGGGTTTGGGAGCTTGCTGGATAGCCAGTCTAATCAAATTGGTGAGTTCTGGGTTCAGTGAGATATGATATTTCAAAAAATAAGGCAGAGGGCCCAGACACCCAACTTCAACAGTGCAGCCACGCATGCAAGCATGCATACACACATAGCTACACATCCCTGAACACAAAGCAGTAGGTCAGATTGCCTCATGGGAATATCCAGTTACTCTCTGTGGTGGTTTGAGTGAACATGGTACCCATGGGCTCATAGGGAGTAGCACTATTAGGAAGTGTGGTCTTGTTGGAGTAGGTGTGGTCTTGTTGAAGGAAGTGTGTCATTGCGGGCAGGTTTTGAGGTTTCAGATACACAAGCCAGGCCCAGTGTCTCTTTCTTCCTGTTGCCTGCCAATCGAGATGTAGAATTCTCAGCTATTTCTTCAGCATCATGTCTGCCTGCGTGCTGCCATGCTTCCCACCGTGATGACAATGAACTAAACCTCTGAACTGTAAACCAGTTCCCAATTAAATGTTTTCCTTTATAAGAGTTGCTATGGTCATAATGTCTCTTCACAGCAATAGAAAGCATAACTAAGACACTCTTAAATGAAAACAGATAAAGAAAAACTGCATTGGAACTTTGCAAATATGATTTCCTCCCCATAGAAGCTATTATCATTATTACATTCTTTAGAGAGTCAAAACTTGCTCAATACTCAAAAGTTTTTTTAAAGCTTTAGAGTACATTAGTTATTGCTTTAAAATGTGTTTTATATCTTATGGTCATAAAAGATTCAAACTATATGAAAAGAGCCAGCAGCCGATTTGGCTTTATGTTCAGAACAATGAACTCATCAGAGTTATTTTTATGCACACTGTCACTTGGCCTGGAGCCACTGGTCCTAAGAAAGCCTGATTGTGTTTTGGTCAGTATTCTATCTCAACAGCATCAAGGCAACACCACCAATACACCAACGTTCACTTTCCATTAGTTTAACTAATTACTGTTTAACTTGCTTTTATAAACACTAGCAAACAAAATGTCTCAGTAAAGACATTCTCCATCTCTAACTGAAATATAATGGGAGGCATGCATGCCATTTTCATATTTGAAAAGCCACATGAAAAGGAGGTGAATTTATATGTAATAGTATCTTTCACTTAGCCCAATATATCCAGAATATTGTCTTTCAAAGATGCAATCAGTATAAGATATATTAAAGCTTTTATATTTGAGGAGTGATGCCTTCCAAAACTGAGTGACTATTTTACACTTGACTCCCCCCACCACCCTCACTTCCCCAGCACACCTCAGTTTGGATGTGTACATTTCAAGTGTTCAGTAGACACCTGTCACTAGTGGCTGCCATTTTGCACAGGTCAATACCTTATCATCTATTAGCAGTTTTTCCCAACTCCAAGAAAACCCAACATTATAGGAACTCTGATTGGCATTTCAAAGGTTGTTGTTATGGGAATTTCCTATTTAAGGAAATCTCCTTTGTAGGATGAACAAGCATTCTACTTTCTCCAGGACTGTGAGTTGGCTTAGTATGTGGGAGTTTAGCCACTAAATCAGGGAGAGTCCCAGGTAGACTGAGATAAACTGTTCACACCAAGTTTAGGGGGAAATTTTCAGTGCTCCTGGGAGAGCATCTGTGTTGCTTTCACTCGACACAGCTTGGGCTCTCTCTGTTTTTCTGGAAGCCATTTCAAATCTTCGTGTTCTCTCAGGATGGTGTTCTGGGAAGTTTCCTTGGAGATCAGGGAACAAGTTTCACCAGACTTGAATATTTTGTCTCTCTGACCTTCTGGTTACTTCTGGTATCACAGAAACCTGTCTCCCTACAAACAATGAATGATCTTTCCAGGTGCCTTCTACCCAGGAAATTATGTTGTGTCTTGGTAGCTGATTTCATTGTCTGCTTGACCTGGGGTAAAACTCATTATTTTTTAAAAAGTCAGTTTGAATGTGTGCCCTGATCTTTATAGAGACATATAATATTTATGATAACCAGTGTTTCTTTTTCTGAAAATTTTTTATAGCCACCAACTTAAATTATTAATTGGATTTTATTCTTTATGAAATCATTCAACAAACATTTGACTACAATCTCAAGATTATTTAAACTTCCCATGGTTTATATAGCCTTAGTTTCCTTCAGTATCAGGATAGTGTAAAGACTAAATGTACATTGAAAATTCAAGAATTGTGTGAATTGCTTCAAAGAGGCTTGGTATGTAGCACATGCTAAGTTCATGCTAGATATTTCTTGAGGTCAGGATGCACATCTGAAACATTCCCATCATACTTTCCTGGAAATGCTCAAAGTACTGCCTGTCTTAGTTAGGGTTTCTATTGCTTTGAAGAGACACCATGACCATGGCAATTCTTGTAAAGGAAAACATTCAATTGAGGATGGCTTAAGATGTTTAGTCCATTATCATCATGGCAGAACATGGCAGCATGCAGGCAGACACGGTGCTGGAGAAGGAGCTGAGGGTTCTACATCTTGATCCACAGGAAACAGGAAGTAAACTGTGTGCCACACTGGGTGTAGCTTGAGCATATAGGAGACCTCAAAGCTGACACCCACAGTGACATACTCCCTCTAACAAGGCCACACTTCTTAATAGTGCCACTCCCTATGGACCAAACATTCAAACACATGAGTCTGTGGGGGCCATTCCTATTCAAAACACCACACTGCCTGCCCTAAGTAGAATAAAGCACCTAACCAAACCAATTGTCTGGGCCCAGCAATCCCACACTGCCCTTTGGCTCTGGCTGACTCTGTAGTCAGTTTCTGAAGCCTCCTAAATGTAGTTCACATGCTGCCCCTATGACCAGAGCAGGAATTGGTTATCTTATGTGCTGGTTTCTGGCTTATCTGGCAACTAGAATGATGAAATAGAATATCATCAAATAGCCTGCTCTCTGGCTAGACTCTGTATACCCCCTACTACTGTTTTTCCATAGATTTTACAAACAGTTGGGTTCTGGATTTTTCCAAACTTCAGTAAAATCAAGGAAAAAGGAAAGCTTCCATGTAGGCTTTAAATGAAACAGAATCATCACAGGTTGCCTTACTATTATAGACTCCTTCTACTTTTGTTGTGTTGGAGTTTTGTTTTGTTTTCAGCTAAACCCATCTTCTATGGTAGAGAGTGCCAGAAACTTACATGCCCAGCTTCTGCTATGTCTAGACTAGGAGATGCTATCCTGGCTGGTGGGAAAAAGGAAAATACCCTCTGGTGCATTCCAGGACAAAACCTCTTCATCTGTTTCTGATTATACCGGCTACTTGGAGCTGAGGCAGGCTGCACAAGAAAGACCATATTGGAGAGCCATGAGAAACATAAAGAAGATGAACTCATATGGAAAACAGAAATAAAGATAAGAGATGTTGCTGTATGTGATCAGGATGTATTCCTGGTGCATGAGCTGGCTTTCTGGATCCCATTACCTAAGATCGGACACCTTGCTCACCCCTGATAAAGTGGGGAGGGGCTTGGTCCTGCCTCAACTGAATTTACCATGTTTAGCTGTCTGCCCATGGAAGAATTTACCCTGTTGGAGGAGTGGGGTGAGAGGCAGAGGGGGAGGCAGGGGGGGCAGGAGGAAGGATGAGAGGGGCATCTGTGGTAGGTATGTAAAATGAATAAAAAAAAATCTAAAAATATAAAATAAAAAAGAATATATATGTCCACACACACACACCACACACACACGCACATACACATATATACATACATATATATATATATATATATATATATATATATATATATATATATATACACACACATATACATACGCACACACACACACACATATAGTTGCTGCTGCTCTCACATTAGTGAAGTGTTGAATAAACTTTCTGGAACCTCCTGCCTCCAGGACCTCTTGTTTTATGAGATTTATTAGTAGACCCCTGTTGCTTAAGTCATATTTGGTTGGGTATTTAGTCTCTGTTCTGGCAATATCCTAGCTGACATGAATGGACTCTTTGATGGCCCTAAGAAGATTAGGCCTCCATAATTAGGCATAATCCCATGTTCTTTATTTTTTTTCAAGACTCCTGCTGCTAAGAGCCAACAGTGAACTGTCATTTCTAGAACTTCTCAGGTATGTCCCCACAGGCATGGTGAGGTGATGGGCACCAGTGCAAACCTAGGAGTCAGATCTTGGCAAGTGTGCCTTTCAGCAATTTAGTCATACCCTTGTTTTATTTTCTTCATCTATGAGCTGAGGATGATTTACAGGGTTTCCTATGAAATGAATCAATGCATCAATAGCACTTAGAGTGCCTGCAACATAGTATACACTATGGATGAGAGCTATTCTGCTATGTACCACTCATTTTTGCACAACTTTGTGTTATCACTAGTAATAGGTGCACACACACACACACACACACACACACACACACAAACACAGAGGTGGGGTTATGGGAAAATGTTATCCCTCAGTTTCAGGACCCATTGCTGGTGCCAATTGGAGCATAAGTAGCTTATGTGAAACTGCACAATATTTGCACACAACATACATACAACCTCCTGTGTACTTTAAATCACCTCTAAGTTATTTTCAATATTTGATACAATGTAAATGCTATGCAAATAGTCGCCACACTACATTACCTTAGGGAACAGTAACAAGAAACAGGATATAGATGTTCAGTCCAGATGCATCTTTTTCCTCAAACATTTTTTTTATCCATATTCACTGAATCCTCTTTTGGAAGGCCATTTTCTCTAACTTTGTGACTGTCTTTTGCTCACCCCAAAGACAGACTTCACCTTGCATATTTCTTGGAGCCAGGAGGTGCGGAACATCCTCAATTACCTTTGTTTTAGTTTCCCCAGGAAAAAGACCTTGAGAAAGTTCAAGCTGTTTATTTAGAACAGGATTCAAGGAAATTTCACCAATGCAGGAGGGAAGTGACGGAAGAAGGGAAGAAAGGCAATAAAGCAGATACAGGTGGTAATAGCAAGCAACTTCCCACAGTGGACAAGGAACAGCCCACATTGTTTCATCCCCCTAGGAGTCCTTAGTGTACAGGCAGTGTCTCAGAGTAAGGCCCCACCTCCTGGGGTCAACTTTGCTGAGCTATTCAAATGCCAGGTCCCTTCAGGCTTTGGTCCCGAGCTGCTGGGGATGGTTTGATGCATTTGTTCTCAGGCCTTTTGCCTCTGTGGGTGGGCGGGCAGCCCCAGCCTCCAGAGAAAATTGACAGCCAGCTGAAAGACAGGCAGGCAGACCACAATGAAAAGGTCCCATGGGCATCCCTAGGCTCAAGTGGGACTGGATTAAGCTCAGTGAATGCGGTTCCTCTCCACCCTCCTTGAGGTGGAGGGATGTGGCAGGAAGCTAGGCTGTCCAAGAAACTTTGCTAGCTCAGCACGGGACACAAAGAAGAGTAAGAAATTGACTCGAAGAGTGTCACAATCTGGAGGCAGAGGTAGACATGTTCACAAACACCATATTAACAGTGTTTATCATGTGAGAAGCAGAAGATGAGAAGTTGGTTTCTTTTCACCTAGGAGATTAGGAAATGGTGAGACTGTGGGAAAATAGACCCCCTCGTGTATGGTTGCTAAGAGCAGGAATTTGGCACTGGGTTTCAGATACACAAATGTGTTTACCTTTTGGCCCAGCAATCCAGCTTCTGGGTATTTATCCTTCATGTCTGCCCACACAAGAATAAAGTAATGAATGCTCAAGCTTATTCCTTCCAGTGTTACTGTGGTGACATAATATTGGCAGCAATCAAAGTGTCCATCAACAGGGACTTGTTAAATCCATGCTGACGTGCCTACACAATGGAGTACTATGCAGGTGTATAGAAGAATGAGGTCACTTTGCCCTGAATGTATTGTTACATTGAAAAAAAGCATAAGATGAAAAGGCACAGTATGTGTGGTGAGACTGTGGGTTTCGGGGCTGACCATGATTGTGAACTGACAGCAGGCTTTCTTTAGACAGCGCTTGGCTAGGATGCTATGACTTACTGCCTCCTGAAATAAGTTCCTACAAGTCACAGGCCTGGTGTGTATTGATCAGAAAAGATCATCACAGCTGGAGACATCCAGAGACGGTCACATTAGATCACCATCAGGAAGGGGAAGAAAGCAGGGGGACTTCTTGGGGAGAGGGGAATTGAAGAAGGGTCATGCATTTAAGTAATGTAGCCCAGGAGCAAGATAGGAGTTTCTGGGTCAGAGAGCTCAGATAGGAAGCAATGTTGTTACTAGAATTTTTATGGTCAAAACTTGTGCTCTGGCAGCTCTGACAATGTAGACTCAGCTACTTATCTTTAATATGCTGATTACAGATAGTAATAGAACAACAGAGAACGAGGGGAACAAGTAAATACAGTAAACACTTGACCTCCAAGTTCACCTTTGGACATGAGGTTTGGTTTAAAGCAGTGGTTCTCAACCTTCCTAATGCTGTGACTCTTTAATGTAGTTCCTAATGTTGTGGTGACCCCCAAGCAAAAAATTATTTTCATTGCTACTTTATAACTGTGATTTTGTGACTGTTATGAATCATAATGTAACTATCTAATATGAAGAATATTTGATATGTGAGCCTGTGAAAGGGTTGTTTGACCCTTAAAGGGATCGCAGCCCACAGGTTGAGAACCACTGGTTTAAACAGAGAGCAAGCAGTATGCATAACTAAGTTGCTCCTTCAAGGTATGGTTCTGTCCATCATTGACCCAACCTTCATTCAGCTCTTGGCTCCCAGTCTGTCCTGAATAGCTAGCTACTAAGTACTCCAGTAAAGATCAACCTCTTATCATATGGAGGACTTTGGCTTTATTACAGTCAATAGATGCATGTTGGGCAGTTAGATTGTAAAGCAAACTCCACAGAATTTATCCTCCCCCATGAGCAGTGAATGGTCCAACTTAACCCTAAAATTTCTGTACCAAGTACAAAAGAAAATTTATTTTTGTGAAAACATACTTGCTACAACTACTTGCTATAACACACACACACACACACACACACACACACACACACACACACACACACAGGGTTTGTGACCAGAATATGTAAAATATGTAAAGAATGTCCTCAAACGAATAAAAGAGGACAAAATAAAAAATTGACTAAGCAAGGACACTTGATCAACTATATTCATGGCAGTGTTATTTGTAATAGGCATTTTCAGAACTTTTCAGGGCTTAGCTTACAGCTCTCCATGTAGTAGACAGAAAGTATTAAACTAGTGAATTACCCCTTAAAAACTGTACCAATCCTGTGTCACATTGCCTATAGTGTCCCTTAGGCTAGCATGTAAAGGAAGAGAGCATTTTCATTGAATGATAGAAGCCCAAACACTTGTGTGTAAGGTGCAGAAATGGGAAATTGAAAGGGATGATCAGTGTTTGATCCAACATAGAGTAGCCAACATGGAAACAGGTCACCAGCACTCTGCCCTACCACACGTAGTATAAAAAATCGAGGCAGCATGGTAGAGGCAATTCTTGGCAGCCTGCAGAAAAATTCAACAGAAACTCTTGAGTAGTCAGACTTCTGGTTCTGAGATAAAAACTCCAAATGAAACAAATGAGTGGACATATAATGTTCTCATTTTCCAGAATCATCTTTTTGCTGGCATAAAGAGTGTGGGTGGGAGAGATGATGCCAAAAGACAGAAAAAGAAATTTGGAAGAAAAGCTGTGGAACACAGTAAAACTCTTTCCCGGAGGGTCTTTGGTTCCAATCTAATTATTTTGTTCCATCTTCCCTCCTGAATACAGAATCTCTGCAATAATTCTGGAGCTGTCAGGGAAGCTTGGTCCAGCTTGAATTAAGAGTAACTCTTTGTTCTTGAATTGACAGTGCACCAAGAACAAGGAAGCATTTTGCAAGGAACAATTCTCTGTGATGCCTCCTGGAAATAGATGGTCTCTCTGAAAGAATATTTCCATCTTTAATTTCAAGAATGCTTTAATAATGGGAAGGATTTAAGCAGCTAACTGTGGAAAACTGAATATCCAAGAACACTGTCTATCACATATTTCTGTTTACAGGAATATTTTTAGATACTCAAGGAACTTTCCACCATGGCTGATTTTGTGTTTTCCATAATAAATAGCATTGGCCTATCACCTCACACTTCTATTTCTGATTTTCTAATATTTATTGCTTTGCTATACTATTTTCACATTTACTATTGAATGAGGGAAAAGCCCATTACTGTTGGCTTCTTTAAGAAGCATCATATGATCTTTCTGCATTAGTCATAAATATTGGCTTAAGGGAACTTTTTGAATTGTCATCCTTGATCTTTTACCACTTTCCAATTTTTTTTCAATACAAATTCAGACCTTTCCCTTCTGAGTATTTCCAAGTAATAGCTTTGACTTAATTAGTTTGAGTAATTTTTGTAAACACAAATGTTCCTCTCTAATTTGTAAGCTAAGGAAACGTTTTAGAAATAGTCAAGTCTCAGTTTGATCCCCAGCTTTCTGGTTCTGGCTATGTAACAATGCTCCCCGCTGGTGCAAGTATAGAAGGAGCCTTGACATCTCCACCTGTTTGAGGGATCATGCGAAGCCCCAGTCTTGATGAGTAGGTAAAAGGGTGTTTCCTCTGAACCCATGGGCTGGGCAGCAACACACTTTGCCTCTTGAGTTGCTTCTGTTCATGGGGTGTGACGTGTGCTTTATGCTGCTTGAGTTACCCACTGGGAAATCATAGCACCATCCTGCATAGTACTTTCAATAAAATTGACAGGCATAAAGAGCTCTCCAATAAACACCAGTGATTTGGGGTGAACAGACAGCCCAACTAGTAAGGAAATAATACTCCAGAGAATGAGAGAGAAGCCCCTTCATTGTGAGCATTCAGGGATCTTGGCTGTGTGGGTAGGAGGAGAATGGAGCTTGGTGATATCTTACTGGAGCTTTTAATGGCCTCAAGGCCGAGGTGGCTTTAGGTCAAACAGTAAAGCAATTTTCTCAGCTGATTATTTTGTCAGCGTTGCTGAAATGTGATTGGTAAATTGACATGATGTACATATGTAAGTACATAGCTTGGTGCTTTGATGCACATATGTATCATGAAATGATCACAACAAGGAAGTACTCCCTACCTCCCTTCCTCACTTTCTGTGGCAAATGTATCTTAGCAAACCTAACTCTATAATGCAATGTTCTTCACTACATTGTGTTGTTTTTAGAGCCACAGAACTTTCTCATCTGTAGAACTGAAGCTTTCATTACCATTTTCTCCATCCTGTCTCTTTTCTTGGCGACACCATTACACATTCTTCCTCTCTGGGTCCAACTATTTTAGAATGTACAAGACACTTGCTCTGTCAGTTCTGATGATGCTGGATCTTGAGCCATTTTCTCCTCACTGGCAGATACTCATGGGCCTTGCACTATTACTTTTTTTTTTTGTCCCTGTGATAAAATACCCAAGGAAGTAAGTTAAGGGGAAGAGTTTATTTTGGCTTACAGTTTAGAGGGCACATTCCATCACAAACTTGGGAAGGCCTGGCAGGTGGAGGGGCTCTTGCAAGTTGGCAGGAACTTGTGATGCAACTTGCTTACATCTTTGTGGATCAGGAAGTAGAATAGGATGAGAAGCATGGCCAGACTGTGACTCTCAAAAGGCCATAGCCAGTGATTTATATGAGCCCCTATGTCCCAAAGGTTCTACAGTCTTCCGAAGCAGCACTACGAGCTGGGAACTAAGTGTTCAGACAACACTAGACCAAACATGTAATAATTCTCATGTTCCTTTAGTAGCTTAGCCCTTCCATAGACTTGATATATGCTTTTGTTTTTATTACTTCTTTTATTTTTTGAGATCAGAATATAACTACATTGTTCCCCCTTCCCTTTCCTTCCTCTAAATCCTCTCATCTGCCTCTTCTTATTCTCTTTCAAATTCATAACCTTTTCATTAATTGTTGTTACAACATATATAATGCAACATGTAATATATACTATATGATTATATATATACATACACACACACATACACACACACACACACACACACACACACACACACACATATATATATATATATATATATATATATATATATATATATATATATATATATATATATATATATATTCCTAAATACATAAATACAACTTTCTCAGTCCATGTTACCTTACTCTTATGCATGTGTTCAGGGCTGACCATTTTGGTATTGGATGTGCTCTTTTCTAGGGAAGACTATTCTACTCCCAGAATTTCTTAGTTGCTTGTAGTTCTTTGTGTATGGCAGAGGCCTTATGGGCTTTCCTAGTCCATGCTAGCATGTGTCTTGCTGTGCATACTCAGCTCATATTTAAGCAGTCCTGTTGGTGAAACTTGATGACTGTAGCTTATGAAAATCCTGAAATACACAATCTCACAGCAAACTCCTTGGTTCTCTGGCTTTTATAGTTTTTTTTTTTTGAACCACCTCTTCCCAATGTTCCTTGAGCTGTAGGCATGGGAGTTGTTTTGTAGATATATCCACTGGGAGTGGGATCCACAACTTGATACATGCTTTTTATATGTGGATTCCAGTGTATGTGTCTCTAGCCCCTGAGGATGCAGCATGACAAAGAGAATTGGGTCAACAAAGAAGAGTAAGTTTCTAGAATGTCTTTGAAATATACTTGATCACTACTGATTATTAATTAAATACAGAGCAAATTCCTTACACAGCCAGGAGTTGCAGGAAGAGAAAAAGAATTGAAACTGACCTTGCCTTTGGCACTGTGTAAATCAGAAGTTCAAGTGTGATCTTTGATTCACCTTTAGGAAGTCTTGTAGACAAATTTCTAAATGGTCTTATTAAATAAAATACATGGAGCCAAATATAGGCCTTATATCAGGGAAGTAGGTAAAGCCACCAGCCAACCTTACCTCACCAACTCTGCAGCTTCCAAATGCCACAACTTCCTGTCTACCCAGGCTTTTATTTCCTTGCTGTTCTGCCCTCTCATTTACTATCTAAGAGGGAAAGTGGCCATGTGGGACAGCTGCCCTTAGTGCCATCTAACCAATATGATTTCCTATACTTATGGAGTTTTCTTCTCAGTCTATCCTGTTTTAACCTACAAGATGAAAAGGAATCAGAAATAGTCTATGGCCACACCCCCTTGATCTCAAAAGCTAGGCAGAGTTGGACTTGGTTAGTGCTTGGATGAAAGCACCAAAAATATGTGAGCATTTTGTTTCAAGGAGAGAGTCTTTGTATATTGAATCCTAAGGACTTGCCTGACCCATGTCCCCACTTTACACTCTAAGGGATGTTGAATTTGCAGACATTGTGCTATGTTCCTAAGAAATACAGAGCTGCCTAACTTTCTTTTCTAAGACTCATGACTCTTGCCATCTGTCAAAACAGGCCCAGAGGCTATCTCTGTCCACATCTTGTCATCTTTCAAGCTTTTCTCAAAATGATATTGTGGCCAGCCCTGGAATTCTGTGTGCTGGTAGCATTCTGTTTTAGGAATGTTGTGCTGTCTTTTAAGGGACTAATTTGAGGCAATCAGGAAATTAAGCAATAGATGATAATTCCTAATCATTTTTTTAAAAATAATGGATTACTAAGGAGATGCTTGAAGTCTGGTCTTTTAAATGTACACGCAGTCCCTAGCTGATTACTCTTGTGATGCAGGAGGACACACAGGACACAAAAGGTGCTTCACAGGTACGATTTGGAGTTAGCTACCATTATGAGTTGAAATGGACTTCAGGGCTCATCCTGTAGTGTACTCCCAGGGAGCCATTTTTGGGCCTGTCTCACTGGAACTGGCTTCTTAAATTGCCTCCTCCCACAATCTTGTCCTTTTCCCATTTTTCAGTTTGCCTCCTTTCTGGGCAGATAGCAGCTCTTTGGGAGTGGGTAGTGTTAGTAGTTAAGCGGCGCTAGGAACACGTCCCGAACACGACAGAACCACTGGAGAGTTTTATTAAAGAGGATAGAGGTGACAGGCCTGGGTGAAACACACGTGGGGAGAGAGAGACAGAGAGAGACTGAGAGCCTCGCGCAAGATGGCGCCAGCTTTTTAAAGGTTGGGCCGCACATGCGTACAGGGACTCCTGTGGGTACTCCACGCATGCGTGTAGATTACATGGCTGCGCGCGCGCTTTACGCAACCACGTAAGGCCACAGAGTCCCGGTCCCGCGAGATGTCTGACCCGGAGATGGCTATTCTACACCGGAAATAGTTAGGCGGTCCACCGGGCAAGCCCAACCGTGTAATTGTCTATCAGGTAGGGCTTGAGACAAGGAACCAACCCCTTCTCTCAATGGCTTGTATCTTCACGAGGCTTTTAAAGTACACTGACATGGTTTTCCTTTCCTTTTCCCTTTTAAAGTAGAAATAGCAGACTTATGAGCAGTTAAATAAGTATAATAAATAACTCCTTTATAAGTGGAGTTTTGGGAGAAGAAAAGTATGGATTACAGACTACAGGACAGGAAGACGGTTCAATGCTCAGTGATTGAGTTGGAAACACTGAATGTGGAGGTGGTAGTTAGATTTAAATGATGAAGCATGGACACGGTTAGATTACTATGACAGATACAATGACAATCTTCTTTCCAAGCAAGTTCAATTTTGATGTGAACTAAATTTATTTATGTGGATATGG
The DNA here is from genome assembly GCF_903995425.1 of Onychomys torridus. NCBI lineage: Eukaryota > Metazoa > Chordata > Mammalia > Rodentia > Cricetidae > Onychomys > Onychomys torridus. The sequence continues at coordinate 57,380,352 of NC_050466.1, read as the reverse complement.
ACCATGTAAGTGTATAGAAAAGTAAAGAGCCTGACCCAAATAACCTATGATCCCAGGAGACAGGCCAATCCTGGCTCTTAGATTATTGTACCCGTTTGAGACTGTACTCTGGGTAGAGGAATTGGGAAAATACTGTCATAAGCTCTGGTGGCCCTCATAAGGTCATTTATTAAAAATGTTTAGTTTCCTGTTGGTGGAACTGCTTGGGAAGGATTAGGAGGTGTGGCCTTGTTGGAGGATGTATGTCACTGGGGGTGGGCTTTGAGGTTTTAAAAGCTCATGCCATTCCCAGTTAGCTGTCTCTGCCTGTGCTTGTGGATCAATATAAGCTCTCAGTTACTGCTCCAGTGCCATGTCTGCCTGCCTATAGCCATGCTCCCTGTCATGATGGTCATGGACTCTAACCTTCCTGAACTGTGAGCCACAAACGAATTCTTTCTTTTATAAGTTGCTTTGGTCATGGTGCTTTGTCACAGCAATAGACAAATACCTGAGATAGAAACCTTGTGAGGGTGCAAGTCCTCAGGACCTAAGATGGTTCAAAATTGTTCAGGAAGATGTAAGAGTTCCCCGAGAAACATATTCATACCAATGGATACTTAACACAATGTAAGGAGGAAGGGACAATAAAACCCTCTCTCTAGGCTGGAGAGATGGGTAAAATGCTTGCTGCATGAACATGAGGATCTGCGTTTGGATCTCCAGCACCCACATAAGACAGGCACAGTGGTACACAGCTCTAATTCTAGCACTGGGGTTGGGGGGCAGGGATAGGAGGATCCCTGAGGCTTGCTGGACATTCTGTCTACTGAGTCTATGAGCTCCAGGTTCAGTGAGAGACCTTGTTTCAACAAACAAGGTGGAGAGTGATTGAGAAAGATACTAGATATCAACCTCTGATCTCCACACGCTTATGTACACACATGCATACACACATGTACACATATACCACACACGAAGGATAAATAAATAACAAATAATTGTAAATAAACAAAACACCCGTTTCCTGGGAATTTCCATGGTGTTGCAACAAAGAAGGTACTATTGGGACAAACAGTGTTTTTGTTTAATTTTGGCAAGCTATAACATGAGAGTACAGGGGATGATGAGTTCACACAGAAGGATAGTTTGGGCACTGAAGTGTATGCTTAAGTGTAAGTGCACGGCACACATACTGGCTGTGGGATTCTGCCATTTCCACATATGTTGATTCAATGCTACTTTCTCCCAGAGGGTGGCTGTCATGCAGGGAAAGCCAGTGGGAACAGAGAGAGTTCATTTATTTCCTGATTATCACGTTCCACTGAGTACTCTATCTGCTAGAAAAAAACAACTACCTGCTTGGGAAGAGATGGTTTGCAGCAGAGCTCTGCTTCTTTTGTACAGTACTAATGTTAGGTCCTTTGTACACCTGCTTCTTTCTTGCTCTTCAATTTGTACGTCACAGAAATAGAAGACTTTGGAGGCAAAATATTGTTGAAAATACATAAAGTCAGTGTTTAAAAAGAAAAAAGGAATTATTTTCTTTATATTTTTAATGATCCAGCAAGAAATACTCCTAGATTTATCAATAGCAATTGAACTCAATATTCATTTTTGTTTTCTTTTACAGACAGGGTCTCATGTGGATGGGGCTAGCCTTGTACCCTTAATCCTCCTATCTCCACCCCCAAAGAACCAGGATTACAGATATATGCCACCACACCGAGATTTTGACACTATTTATAAAAAAAAAAAAATAGTTATTCCGAGAAGCTTAGCTTTCTGGGGCAGATTCATGACACAAAAGCCCAAACCCTGGTTACCCATGGCCACAAACACTGGCACAATAAACAGCCTCAAATCATTGAACCGGTTTCATATAGCACAAGGATCGGTGATACTTTCTAGATAAATCAGCCTGGCGCTTGTTTTTGTCACTTGAAGGAAATAATTGTCTGACATCTTTTGAGCTTGAAGATGGCTCTGAACAATTAAATTATCTTTGACAGAACTGCTTGGGGCAACTTCATATGGTTGACAAGGAGCTCTCTGAATAATTGAATTGCTCATTTCCCTGTGACAGAATTTCACAGTCAACTGGTTTACCATGGGGATACTGCATAAATAATGGCAAATAAAAATGAAGCAAAAAGATGGAATAGTCCAGAAAGCTGGGTGCTGGGATTTTGGGCCACTCCAGGTTTAATTTCTTATTTCTGTTGTATGGGGGTCTGGAAGTTGAAGATTCACAATATTGTTAGGGAGGACTCTTGTGCAGAAGAATTTGGTAAGGGCTGTCATGGCACCCACAAGACAGTGTGGTTTGAATCAGAGGAGAAAATTGAGAGACATTGGCAAGATGTGCAGAGATGGCTGACTGAAGAGTAAGCTGTCTTTCATTCAGTGTGTCTGAATGTTCCACCAATTTTATTTACTTTACAGGAATGGAGCTGGATTGGGGTCCCCCTTAGCCTGTGGGCTGGAAGTGTGGTGTGTGTGTGTGTGTGTGTGTGTGTGTGTGTGTGTGTGTGTTGACAGTGCCTGATGTTGAGAGTCTTTGTGACTCTTGCCTGAGAGGATCTGCTCTGTTTTCAACAGGAACATGACAATGTTTATGGTTGTTATCTTTGGCAGCAGCTTTCCTGATAATCAGGTGAGTCCCTCGCTGAATAGAGGGGTTGTGTCATATTGACTCTCCATCACATTAGCTAAGGCAGGCATTAGTGACTACTGGAGAACAGATGGATTGAGTTGACTCTTACCTCAATCCTCTGGGTTGGTTCTACTTCCCAGAGGCCTCCCTTCCTCCAGGCCACCAGCTCTTTTCCATCACTGGGTTGATTTCATTTCACAGAGTTTGTTTTCCTAGATGGCTGAGGCAGGGTTTCACAGCTTGGGCACTGGTGCTGACATTTTATGCAGAATTATTCTGTGTTTTGAGGATCTTTCTGTGCACTGTGGGATGTTAAGCAGTATCTCTGACTTCAATGTACTAGATGCCAGTAGCAGTAAACATTTTTTAGCATATGTATCTCACATTTTGGGGACATATGTACACTAAAATCTATTTGTTAATTATTTGAAATTCAAATTGAACTGGGCATCTATCTGGTAACACTTCTTTGTGTGTGTGTGTGTGTGTGTGTGTGTGTGTGTGTGTGTGTGCATGTGTGCGAGTGCATGCACAAGTGTAGGTACATATGTTTGTATCTGTGTGTACAGGTCTATATGCAAGTATGTGTATGCATGTGGAAACCAGATGTCAAATTCAAGTGTTGTTCCTCAGGAGCCATCCACCTTGTTTTTGTTTTTTGAGACAGGCTCCCTTCACTGGCCTGGAGCTTTGCCTATTAGGCTAGGCTGGCTGGCCATTGAACCTCAGGGACTCTGTCAGCCTGTCTTTACTTCCCTAGTTCTGGAATTACAAGCATATATCACTGAAGTTCACTCAAAAAAACATGGATTCTGGGGATCGAATACAGGTAGGTCCTTGTGCTTGTGAGGCAAGCACTTTACTGACTGACCTATCGCTATAGTGTTGGCAGCACTTCCAAGGGAACAAAAATTGGCTTGAGGATACTAGGTTTATATATGTCCACTTTGAGAAATCAAAGGAACCACTCTATAATTTGTAAAACAGCCACTTGAGCAAGATGGAAGGTGCAAAGGGCCTCAGTATCGATGGTTAGCAGGGAAGACAAATGCACAGTGAGATACTGTCAGTGGCACCAGGGAGACACAGCCGAGCACAGCTGCCCAGAACTTGATCAGTCTTTCCACTCTTACACATAGTGCTCTCCATTCTTGTCCAAGATGCAACCTTAACTCTGCAGCAGAAAGGCATTTCATGGCTAGGCACAATGAAGTAAGCTTGTGAGTTTAGTAAGTATTTAGGCAGAGAGATACATAGGAAAAGGACAATACACACTTCAAAACATAGGTGCAGGCTTCTCAGAGAGAACTGTATTGCATGTATTTATAATGGCTATGTATTTCATTTTTCCCCTTTCTAAGCTATATTTCTTAAAGGGTGTAATTTATTTTAAAAATGTTAAAAATTAAGCTAATGGCCTTTAGAAAGGCTATATGGAAACCTACTACTCTAGAAGCTCCCTAAAATGTATAAAAGGAATTGAAATGGAATTACAATTTAGTAGGTGAGACAATTCCCGGACTAAACATTATATTTTACAAAGTAAAACCCCCAGTACCAGGAGTGAGTTACCATTGGTTGAGTCACTGGACAAAGGGATCCCATAGATTTTCCCCAAAATGTTATGGGCCAATGCCCATGCTATTGGTCATCTTATACAATGTGATAGTAATTGCTGAGGACACTGTTCACTTATGTCGTCAAACATGGAGAAGTCAAGCTAGTGTCAACCAGAAGCATCCCTGTACTATGAACACTAGTCAATAGCAGGGAAGCTTATTGGTGGACACTAGCTTGACTTCTCCATATTTGATATATTGCTTTTCTTATAGACCAATGCCTTGTGCAACCCACATCAGAGAAGCTTCTGTTTACAGCAGAAAACACAGAGTCCCATAAATGAACAACATGCATAGTGTGAGGGACTTTGGAGTACTCAGTTCTAAATGGGATGCCTTTATCAAACCCTTCCTCTCAAGGCTTAGGAATCTATGCAGAAGAAGAGGTGGAAAGAGTAGAGGAGTGATAGCTGGGCGATGGTGGTGCATGCCTTTAACCCTAGCACTCAGGGTGGCAGAGGCAGGTGGATCTCTGTGAGTTTGAGGCCAGACTGGGCTACAGAGTGAGTTCCAAGAAAGGTGCAAAGCTACACAGAGAAACCCAGTCTTGAAAAAACCAAAACCAAAACCAAACAAAAAAAGAGTGGATGCCTCCAAGGAAATTTTCTTCCAGATACATTGGGGTGATGTACATATGAACACACAGAAGCTGTGATGCCATGCACAAGACCTGCACAGATTCAAGCCAGACCAAATTCCAGCAGAGATGGGGAAAGAGACAAATTACTACCCTTCATCCCAAAGCTATTTGCACTTGATACTTTCTGGGAGAGGGAAAATTTGTTTTCTCCAATGGAGTGGCACTGAGTGTATCAACCACAGTCCACAGCAGGCCTCATGCTCAGGAGTGGTTGGCCAACACAAAACAGACTCCATGATTTTAGGTGTGTTTCTTTTAGTTTGGGCTTGGTATTTTTTTTTTTTGTCATTTTTGTTTTTGTTGTTTTTTATTTTGTTGTTTTTTTTTTCTTTTAAGAGAGGTAAAGAAAATGAAGTTGGGTGAGTAGGGTAATGGGAAGGATCTGGGAGGACTTGGGGGAGAGGAAAAAATTGGGTAAATATACTGTATGGGAAAATTTAAAATAATAAAAAGGAAGAAAAATGTAAGTAGAATTCAAAATTAAGCAAAAGTACAATCTATTTTACTTGTTTTTCTCAGAGAATTTCCTTTTGTAAATGAAATTGTAAGGTAGTTTTATGAGATACACTCTCAAGGAAGCATGTGACCAAGAAGCAGAGTGGGAATGTTGGTCTCTTTCCCTTTCTCTCTGTCTGTCTCTGTTTCTCTGTTTCTCTGTCTCTGTCTCTCTCTCTTTCCTCTATGTCTATGTTGTTGTTTTCAGCTGTATATGGAGAAGGTTGATTGGAATAGGGTCTTGCCCTCAATATAAAACCAGTTATACTGAATCTGATAGCAAAGAAAGTAGGAAGTAGTCTTGAACACATTGGCACAGGAGACTACTTCCAAAATATAACACCAGTAGCATAGACACTGAGAGCAAAAATTAATAAATGGGACCTCCTGAAACTGAGAAGCTTCTGTAAGGCAAAGGACAGAGTGAATAAGACAAAAAAAACAGCCTACAGAATGGGAAAAGATCTTCACCAACCCCACATCTGACAGAGGGCTGATTTCCAAAATATATAATGAATTTAAGAAACTAGACATCAAAATAACGAACAACCCAATTAAAAAATGGATTACAGAGCTAAACAGAGATTTCTCAACAGAAGAATCTCAAATGGCTGAAAGACATTTAAGGAATTGCTTAACATCCTTAGTCATCAGGAAAATGCAAATCAAGATTACAAATTACACCTGTCAGAATGGCTAAGATAAAAAAAAAAACACTGAAGGTAGCTTATGCTGGAGAGGATGTGGGGCAAGGAGAACACTCCTCCACTGTTGGTGGGAATGCGAATTTATAAAGCCACTTTGGAAATCAGTATGGCAGTTTCTCAGAAAATTGTAAATCAATCTTCCTCAAGACCCAGCTATAAAAATCTTAGGCATATACCCAAGGAATGCTCAATCATACCACAAGGACACTTGCTCGATTATGTTCACAGCAGCATTATTTCTAATAGCCAGAACCTGGAAACAACCTAGATACCCCTCAACCAAAGAATGAATTAAGAAAATGTGGTACATATACACAATGGAGTACTACTCAGCGGAGAAAAACAATGACATCATAAAGTTTGCAGGCAAATGGATAGAACTAGAAAATATCATCCTGAGTGATGTAACCCCAACTCAGAAGGACAGACATGGTATGTTCTCACTCATAAGTAGATACTAGATGTAAAACAAAGGAAAACCAGACTTCAACCCACAGCTCCAAGGAGGCTAGCTAGTAAGGAGGACCCTAGGAAAGACACAGGGATCGCCCAGCAATGGAGAAATGGATGATATCTCCATGACTAAACTGAGGATGAGGGGGCAATGGAGGGTAGGGGATGGGGTATGAGAAGATAAGGGAACAGGTTCCAGATAAGCTGGAAGCGGGACAAAGTGGGAGAGCAATGAAAGAGATACTATGGTAGAGGGAGACATCATAGGGATAGGGAGAAACCGGGTGCTAGGGAAGTTCCCAGGAACCCACAAGGATGACTCTAGCTTAGACTACTAGCAATAGTGTAGAGTGAATACCCTGTCGTCATAGAGCCTTTTTCCAGTAACTGATAGAAGCAGATGCAGAGAGCCACAGCCAAACACCAGGCCAAGCTCCAGGAGTCCAGTTGAAGAGAGAGGAGAGGGATTCTATGAGCAAGGGGCATCAAGATCATGATGGGGAAACCTACAGAGACAACCAAACCAAACTAGTGGGAATTCACGAAATTTAGATCAATAGCTGTGGAGCCTGCATGGGACTGGACTAGGCCCTCTCCATAGCAGGACAGTTATGTAGCTTGATCTGCTTAAGGGACCATTTGGCAATAGGATCAGAATCCATCCCTGGTGCATGAGCAGGGTTTTTGGAGCCCACTACCTATGATGGGACATCTTACACAGCCTTGAGGCAGGGAGAGGGGCTTGGACTTGCTTCTACTAAATGTACTTCCCCATGGGAGGCCTTATGTTCTTGTAGGAGGGAATGAGGATGAGTTGGGAGGGGGAGGCCAGAAGGGTGGGAAGAGGGAAGAGGGGGACCTTTGATATGTAAAATGAATAAAAAAAATTCTTAGTTAAAAAAAATGTAAAAAAAAAAAGAAAGAAAAGAAATAGAGTCTTGCTATGCAGCCCAGTCTGTCCTGGAACTTATAATCTTGCTGCTGTAGCCTCCAAACTTCTAGGTTTATATAAGAGTATTCTACAAAACAAAGGAAACAGTCAAACAAAGAGAGCTTACAGAATAGGAAATAGTCTTAGGTAGCTATGTATCTGACAGAGAATTAATATCTAGAGTATATAAAGAACTGAAAAAAAATCAAGCAACCTGGTCAATTAATAAGCTAATGAAATGAGTGGACAGTTCTCAAAAGATGAAATAGAATTTATCAATAAAGAGATGGAAAAATGTTTACCCTCAGTAGCCACCAGAGAAATGCAAATGAAAGCCACACAGATTCATCTCACTCCAGTCAGAGAGGCAGTCATTAAGAAAACAAATAACATCAAATGCTCGCAAGGCTGCAGATGAAAGGGAACCCATATATGCTGCTGGTTTGAATGGAAACTAGTGTCGTTATCAATGGAAATCACTATGGAGGTTCCCCAGAAAACTAAATATAGATCTACCATATGACCTAGCCATACTACTCCTGTGAATTTACCAGAAGGACTTCAAGTTAACATGTCACTTGATATTTCCACATTAGTGTTTACTGCAGCACTGTTCAAAGCCACTGAGTTACCACCCTAGGTATATGTCAATAGGAGAATAGATGTCAAAATGTTATATACATATGTGAGACAATATAAAGGTTTTGTATGTAAAAAATTAGACCTATGTCAATCATCTTTTCCCTTTATCCATTCAAATCTTGACTATATGTTCTTAAAGCATTTCCCATGGGTACTATCAGAACTATAATAACCAGTTACAATATACAGGGTCATGTTGTCTTGAATGGCATTAGCTAAAATAGAAATGCTCATTATCAAAATTTTTGCTTTACAACCAAAGTATGAAAAAATCACCAATGAGGTTAGAGTGAACTTATGATATTTAGGAAATTCCAATTTTCTCTCAATTATAAAATAATATCAACAAGGATCATTAAAATGAATGACAACATACAAATTTAAAATTTAAATCATTAGACAAGATTTCCTTTCAGTTGATGTGATGGCACACAACTATCATCCCCAGCACATTGAAGGAAAAGGCAGGATGAGCTGGAGTTCAAGCTAGCCTAAGCTACACAGCAAGAGCTTATCTCAAAAAAAAAAAAAAAAAGAAAAGAAAATCTTTTTCATGTGCATTTTCCAACACAATACAATAAATAAGTGAATAAGGTCTTACTGAACACTTTCATACTCATCTCAGTACAGTCTGTAGGAGACCAAGGTCTAGAGGCCCATTTGAAATCACAAGGCCATTCCAGTGAGTCTGCCTTAAATGGCTTCTGCAGCTCCAGACAAGAGGAATCATAGAAGAGACAGGGGAAAGGTTTAGTAGTGACAAGTGTGGAGCCATGTGATTCTAGAATTACTTATTCATTCAGTATGAAATAATTACTTCGTTAAGGCAACACTTCAAACACATGCTATTAAATCGCAATGTTCAGGCTCTAGTTACTCCAGGGGAAGTAGAAGGGCTTGGAGACTGAATTCAGTTTTCTCCTAATTGGCTCATATTGGCATCATATAGCTGGAGGAGCGAGAGAACAGAAGGTAAAGAGGGAGGCTGCTAAGCTTCCATCATACATGAATTCTAATGACTTGCAAAACTGGCTCTTTACAAATTAATATCACCAGGATCTCATTCTGGCTCCCTTGGGCTCCTTGATCCTTATGATCTCTATCGAAAGAATTTTGGCATGATACACAGAATGTGGTGTAAAGATAGGCGCAGTTTATTACAGAAAGTGGAGCATTCTCCAGGGTGAAAGATAGAAAGGCAAATGAGAGAGGCAGGGAGAAAGGGAGGGGGGAGGGAAGGAAGGTGAGGAGGGAGGGAGGGACAAAGAGAGGGAGGGAGGGAGGGAGGGAGAGAGAGAGAGAGAGAGAGAGAGAGAGAGAGAGAGAGAGAGAGAGAGAGAGAGAGAGAGAACGAACACAGTGGCTCAAAGATAATAGTACTGATTTACATTTTAGACAGGTTTTGTACCAGTTTAAAGGCCCTGGAACAAACAGCTTTCCTGAGGGTGTCCTCAGGGGATCTGTCCAGGGGATTGACAGATCCATATGGATTAACTTTCACAGAGGGGGAAGTGGCATGCCTTTGTTCTTTATCATAAAGCCTCCTACCAGACAGTAATCTTGTATGGTTTAGGGCTTCTGGAAGGAGGTTTGCATAGCTATCTATTAATGATTTCTGGGCAGTTCAGGATATCACATCTCTTTCCAGGAGCAGAGACAGGATTCAGACCATATTCCTCTTGCCAGTAATTATTGCCCTGAAGTTTTAGTTGCTGGCATTACAAACTAGTGATTATGAGGCAGAGGTACAGCTCTAAATGACCTTCAAGCTTGCTAATATCAACTAGCGTCCTAACATTAGGGCATGAAAGAGTCTGCAAAAGACTCTGCTCTTCTGTTTGGGTGTTCTGTAGCTTGAAATGACACCAGAACTTTGGTGTTTGCTGTGATCTCACTTCAGTCTCCTACTCACAGAAGATCATCTCCTGCTTCCAGGCAGGTGAAGGTTCTGAGTCAGCCAGAACAGATGGCCTTTCTCTCCTAAAAGCTCTCTGGATGAGGAAAGCTTTCAAATAGGAATTGAAGTACATTTTAACCTATGCCTCACCATCTCCCAACTTTTCCAACAGTCCTGATTTATCATCTTATCTACCTAACTAAGAAAGACTAAACAGGATTGTGGAGAATCATTAAAAATGAAATTGTGTTTCATTTATGACAGTTTCCATCAGACTCTTCATTGACAGCTTTAAAATTATGTTGCTTGGATAATATCATAATAGTAAAGATGACTTGTGCAGTAACATCCAATGTACGGTATATGACAACAAATATATTTCACCATATTCTGAATAGAAATATTTAATTTGTAATTGTTTTTCAAAAATCAACAGTACTTCTCTGTATTTTATGCATTGAATGCCCAGCAACTCCCAGTTGCACAGATAAAGACATTAAGTCTCAGGAAAGATAAATGACTTCACAAAAGTCACGTAGCTAGAACATATTGGTACCATAAACCAAGGATTAATGAACTGGCTGTTGGGCCACATCCCGTCTGTTATGTGCCTATGTATCTCACTCAAGTGAAGGATGGTTTTAATATCATTAAGTGGTTTCAGACTTACAAGGATATTCCATGCCACAAAATTTATATGAAATTTGATTATAGCACCCATAAAAAGTTTTACTGGGACCCATATGCCCATATGCTTACACATTCTCTGTAACTGCTTTACAGCTGCAATGTCAGAGTTCAGTACTGGTGACAGAGAACATATGGCCTGTAGTTCCTAAAACATTTACTGCCTTTTGCAGAAAAATTTAATGACCGTTGTCTGTTCTACAATTCAGATCGTATCATTAGGTGTCTGAATGGGAGTACAGAGAAAAAAATAAGAAGAAAAGTAGTCCATTGGGATTTAGCATTGAGTTTGCCATATTTTTTGTTTTGTTTTGTTTTCTTGAGAAAGGGTTTCTCTGTGTAGTTTTGGTGCCTGTCCTGGATCTCACTCTGTAGACCAGGTTGGCCTCGAAATCATAGAGGTCCACCTGGCTCTGCTTCCTGGGTGCTGGGATTAACGGCATGTGCCACTGCCACCCAGCACCATGCTTTTAAAACATGCAATCATATCCATGAAATGGTTTTACCAGTTTGGGCCTGATCATTTGCAAGAGAGTATAAGTCAAATGACTGTTACAATGACTCTGTGTCCCCAATTCCTATAGACATGCTTTAATCATTTAAAATTTTTTTGAGATATGATCTCATTATATAATCCTAGCTGGCCTAGAACTGGCATGTAGAGCAGGCTGACTTCAAACTCATAGAAATCCACATAGTTCTGTCTCTTGAGGGCTGGACTTAAAGGTGTGTACCACTATATCTGGTTTATTTAGGCTCTTAAAAAGCACATGCTTATATATTGGTATAAAATTATCAATATTTCTGGAAGCATTATGACATCTTAATGTTCAAATATCAATTAAAACTGTGCATCTTATTTGAAACTATTTTTATTAAGAAAATTAAATATGCATATTTTAGTAATTTAATTTTTCAATCTTGTCCCAAGCCTGCCCCTTCCTCTCTCTTTTGAAGTATTCAATCTACTGCTTCTGAACTGCCTGCAGGGCATTCATTTAGCTCTTGGAAATGCATTTGCTGTATTTGCCATAGCGACACATTCAGCATGTTCAGAAAATGCAATGTGAAAACAATTCTTCAAAACTGTAAATAAGGCAGAGAGAACATTGCTGAAGAGGAGGCAGAAAGAATGGAAGAGCCAAAGGATAGTGAAAGGGCTGTGAAGTGTTGTCTTCTAAACATGGCATGGCTGTGGCCCTCAGGAAGTCACACCAGTTATAGTTATAGTAACCTGCATGAGACCTGCATGCTATTGAAGCCATCAACATTCTATCATGGATGGTCATGGGGATTCATGAGGGCCTCACCCATCCTTAAGGAGCTATTGGCATTTCATTTATGCTAGGGGAAGAGAGTAATTTTCTTTAGCATTGTAGCTAATGGTAAGTTGTTCACGCTCTAGTAAACAACCCTACACCCATGCTCATGCAAGCAGCTCTAATTAAACTTGTGGGTCATAAGGGCTAAAAGCAAACATAACATGAAAAGCATATGGAAATATGTGGGGAACAAATAGTGTTGGGAAGAAAGGATTCAACTGGAGCAAGGGTGCGATTTAAGAGCATGATGCAGGATGACAATGACCAAAACTTATTATATATATATTAAAATGTCAAAGAATAATATAAATGAATGCATTAAAAATAACAATGTGAAGTAATGTGTTTTAGTCAGTGTTCCACTGCTGGGAAGAGACACCATGACCATAGTAATTACCCCCCACCCAAGACAGGGTTTCTTTATGTAATAGTCTTGGATTTCCTGGAACTCTCTTTGTAGACCAGGCTGGCCTAGATCTGCCTGCTTCTGCCTCTTGAGTGCTGGGATTAAAGGTGTGCACCACCTCTGCCCGGCCCAACCATGGCAACTCTTATGAAAGAAAGCATTTTATTGGATCTTGCTTGTAGTTTCAGAGGCTGATGGTGGAGCGCACACAGGCAGACATGGTGCTGGGAGAGTAGCTGAGAATTCTACATCTGGATCTGAAGGTAGCAGAAGAGAGCAACATTGGGCCTGGTTTGGAGTTTTGAAACCTTAAAGCCTACACCCATTGATACACTTCCTCTAACACCATGCCTACTCCAACAAAGTCACACCTCCTAGTTCTTCTCAAGTAGTGCCACTCAATGATAACTAAGTGTTCAAATATATGAGCCTATGAAGGTGATGATTTCAACCACCATATAATTCTTAGTTCTCCTTGCAACATGAGGCAACTCTACTCTTCCATCCCTATGCCCACTGCCCCGCTTAATAGCTGACTCTTCTATCAACAGCTCAAAAGCAAAACTGGCAGGCCATTAATATCAGTCAGCACTGTCATATTCTTTTCTTTTCTGTGGTATATGTATTTGTGTGTGCATGTGTACATATATGTGCACATATATGTAGAAGACAGAGGTTGATGTTATTTGTCTCCCTCAATTGCTCTCCACCTTATTGCGCTCACTGGTTTGGCTAGGCTGGCTGGCCAGTGAGATCTAGAATACCTCCATCTCCCCCAAACTAGGATTCCAACCATGAATTTCTGCTCTGGATTTTTATATGGACACTGAGGATCTGAAGTCAGACCCTTAAGCTTTATCCACTGAGAGTAAATTGGAATGCCCAGTATCAGTGTAAATAGGTGGGCATGGGGAGGCAGAGTAGGTGAATCTCTGGAATTTGATCGTCAGACAACCCAGCCCAGAACTGGGATTTTTTAATAGTGGTATCTTTCATTTTTGCCTGCTATAGTGTGTCAGAAATGCTGTAAAGTTCATTTTACTAAGACGTAACTTTTAAAAATTGAAATATGCGGACTTTAATGTTTAAAGTAACAATAATAAATATGAATATTTATTGAAAATATTTTTTTCATATTCTGATCACATTTTCCCCTCCTGCAGCTCCTCCCAGATCCTCTTTACCTCCCCACCCACCATTGCTAGAGATTAAACCCAGGGCCTTGTGTACAGTAGGCAAGCACTGTTCTAGTGGGCTATATCTCCAGCCAAATCTGTTGATTTGTTTTAACTATTCACTAGAAATCCTTTGTCAAACTATGCCATAGTTTGTTTACCTACTGTCTTATTGAACACAATCAGTTTGTAGTTTTAGCTATTATAAATAAAGCTGCTACAAATAATTTGTCCACATGATTGTTTCTGCCCATATGCTCTCATTTCGAAAAGGAACATGATACGCTCTGTTCTTGGTGACAAGAGACAACCATCATGATCAGGATGACAAAAGACAAAGAAAGGACAAAAAGCAGTTGAAAGTAATTCTTTACTATCCAGCCTGCTGCCCCTTGCAATATAATCAGTAAACACATTTTCTTTGTATAATCAGTAAACACATTTTTTTTGTATAATCAGTAAACACATTTTCTTTGAAAGAAAAATAAAAAGAGAGGGGGAGAGAAAGATTAATCTGTACTGAGTGAGGAGAGCACATGTGTGGTGGTTTGAAAGAAAATGGCCCCCAAAGGAAGTGGCACTTATTGGAGGTGTGGCCTTGTTGGAGTAGGTGTGTGTTACTGTAGGGGAGGGCTTTGAGGTCTCTTTTGCTCAAGCTTCCCTCAGTGTGACACCAAGTCCACTTCCTGTTGCCTTCTGATCAAGACAGCCAGTACCATGTCTGCCCTCATGCTTCCATGCTCCCTACCCTAATGATAATGGACTGGACCTCTGAAATGTAAGCTGCACCTCAATTAATTATTTTCCTTTATAAGAGTTGCTGTCTTAATGGTGCCTCTTCACAGCAATAAAAACCCTAAGACAACATGAATTACTACAAAGCAATTTTCTCTTCAGGGAATTGGAAACATGGAGATTTTACTCAGAACATATAAATATGAGTATTGATCTAGGAAAGCACTTTGAGGACAGGTACTTTACAAAATTTTTCAAAAAATTTTTTTAGCATGCTCACTGTAAGGTCATTATTTAAGATAGATGGGTCACATGTTTCTGGGCAGGCTTAGCTCAAGATCATAGAGCACATATACAAAGTTTTAAGCTAGCACACAGGAAATATTTCATAAAGTGACAGACACTAGTGTTCTTAGCGTGCTCATTTCAATATAATGAACAAAGTTTACTTTATGTATCTAAAAGAATGCCTTATAGTGTCTTTGTGATCTTGGTTGTTTTTTTTTCTCTAAAATCCTTTAGTTAAAAATAAGGACAAGATACTTTGAAAGTGTGATAATGTGTGAGTTTGTCTTATAGGTGCCCACTTGGCTTAGTAGATAACTATTTATCTTGGATACCTATGGATGGGATTACTAAGACATAGGGTCAATGTGTGTTTAAACTTTATTGAGGCATAAGTTCAATGTGTGGTTAACCTTTAGAGAAACCAAAGATTTCTACAAAGTAGTTGTAGTGTTTCCAACTGCTAACCACAGGAGTGTTTCAATTGTTCTGCATCCTTGTCAATACTTGCTGCTGTCTAACTCTTTCATTCTAGCCCATTTAGAGGTAGAGAGACATATCTCACTGTGCTATGAACTTTCATTTCACCTCTTGAGTAAGGCTGTCCTGCTGTGAGATAATCCTTCTGTACACTGTGAATATGCATTACTCTCATTGGTTAATAAAAAGCTGACAGGCTGGTAGTCAGGAAGGAAGTATAGGTAGGACAGCCAGAAACAGAGGACTCTGGGAAGAAGACGGTGGAGTCAGAGGAGATGCTAGTGAGCTACCCAGGAAGCAAGACATGCTAGAGGACAGATAAAGCCACGAGCCATGTGGCAATAAATACATAGATTAATAGAAATGGGTTAATTTATTTATTTTTTATTAAGAAATTTTTTATTCATTTTATATATCAACCACAGATGCCCTTCTCATCCCTCCTCCCGCTCCCCCAGCCTTCTTCCTCCCACTCCCCACTCCTCCCCCACCCTCACCCTTCCATCCCCACCCTCATTCTCCTCATCTGAAAAGGTAAGGCCTCCCATGGGGAGTCAGTAAAGCCTGGTACATTCAGTTGAGGCAGGTCCAATCCCCTCCCCATGCATCAAGGCTGTGCAAGGTGTCCTACTATAGGTAATGGGCTCCAGAAAGCTAGCTCAGGCACCAGCAATAGATCCTCATCCTATTGCCAGGGTCCTCTCAAACAGACCAAGCTATACAACTGTCTCCTATATGCAGAGGGTTTAGTCCAGTCCCATGCAGGTTCCAAAGTCTTAGTGTATTGAGTACAGTACAGGTTCCCCAGCTGTCAGTCTAAAGTTCATGAGTTCCTATGAGCTTGGTTCAGTTGTCTCTGTAGATTTCCCCATCATGATCTTGATGCCCCTTGCTCATAGAATCCCTCTTTCCTATCTTCAACTGGAATCCTAGAGCTTGGCCTGGTGCTTGGCTGTGGATTTCTGTATCCGCTTCTACCAGTTAATAGATGGAGGCTCTATGATGACAGTTAGGCTACTCACCAATCTGATTACCAATGTAGGCCAGGTCAGGCACCCTCTCCACTATTGCTAGTAGTCTAAGCTGGGGTCATCCTTGTGGATTCCTGGGAACTTCCCTAGCACCAGGTTTCTCCTTATCCTGAACTGGGTTAATTTAAATGTAAGAGTTAGCTAGTAACAAACCTGAGCATTTATAATTCATATTCAGCCTCTGAGTTGGTTATTTGGGACCAGGCAGTTGAGACAGGAAATATCCATTTACACTGTCCAATAATTTAAAATGTGTTTACTGGCTATATTTTCTTTTATGAATGTTTATGCAAGTTTTCACACACATTTTATTAAGCCATTTAACTTCTTGCTATTGAATTATATGAATGTATTGGTTTTGTGTGCTGTAGATAATATATCTAGCATATACCTTTCCTTTTTATATTCTTAATACTGTTCTTTAAATATTAGACATGTATAATTTTGAGGGAGTCCAATTTATTAAATATTTTCTGTTATAGTTAATGTTCTTCATGTCCTTTAAAATACATTTTTATCCATCTTAAAATGGCAATGATATTTCCCTGTATTTGATTTAAAGGTGCTGTAATTTTAGCATTTACATTTGGGTCTGTGATTCATCTTAAATTAAGTAGTTGCATGTGCTATGAGCTAAGAGCCAAAGTTATTTTTAAAACATAATATATATATGGAGAGCTATAGATGTAGCTCAATTGGTAGAGTACTTGCATGTCATGCACAAAGCCATGAGTTCAACTCCTATCCCCACACATGCTATGCAGGATGGCATATACTTGTAATCCCAGCATTCCAAAAGTGGAGGCTGAAAGATCAGAAGTTCAAGGTTGCCCTTCGCTATATTTCTAGTTCATGGCCAGCCTGTACTAACATGAAACCAGCTGCTCGATATCATTTGCTGAAAAAATAAAATGCCTGTATTTTTCATTTCTGTTACTTAAGTGAAAAAAGCAGCCATTCCTTTTTCCACTAGCCACATAGCTGCCCCTGTGACTCTCAGGTCCATACTCTTTCTCTCATCAAAGCACTTTCTATGTCAGTTATCAACAGGGCAGTAGCAATTCTCCTCATTCTGTCTCCTCCTCAAAGCAATGAGAACAATACACTACTTGACCATTTCTGATCTATTTCACATATGGCATCTCCAGCCCCCTCCGTTAATTCTGGAAATCTGACTGTGAGGATTTCTCCAAAGTCTTAGTGTATTGAGTACAGTACAGTGAAAGAAAACATGAGATATAGCACTTGTCACTCAAGAAAATGCACATTTTCATGTGAGAGTTGAGGTTGATCGACATTAATTATACATTAAAAATTTTCAGTAGAGATTTTACAGACTCAAAATAGCTACTTAGAAGAAAACAGTCAGAGGTTAGAGCATAGATGAGAGAGGGTGGAATTTTGAGAACTAGTGCATACCATGATTATGCATTTGGATGTTTCAGCTAATCCCATTTTGGGAAAATGTACATTAAAGCCAAAAATCTCATAAACAGACCCTTTTACATCAATGTAATCATTAAGAGAAATGTGAATGTGCACCATAAAAATGCACAGCACTGGCTGTTTGATTAACCATGTAACCCATAATACGATATTTTGAAGATGAACTTAGAAATGAACAAAATTTTGTGATTGCCTTAGAGAACTTTGAGACACCTGAGTATGAACTGGGGCTTAATCTGAAATAGGTTAGCAGGAGAAGGAGAAGAGGAAAATAGAGAAGGCTTAGGAGATTCCAAGTTCCGGTAGTTGCCTTATTTCTTTAAAATGATGACAGCTGGTTACTTGAGCAGTAGGTCCTTTGGCTGTTTTATGATTGACAGTGACACTTAAAGAGACAAAGAGTTGAAGAAGGCATGATGTTCAGAAAGCCATTTCCAGCATTTGTCTGCAACCTTGTCTTATCTGCCTCAGAAGGCAGAAATTTACTCCTTGATTCCAAAACATCTTCTTTTGTGTTTGAGACAAACCTGAATGCATTAACCTCATAAACCAGTGTGAATCCCTGTCCTGTGGATATGCATGTTTGCATATGTTCAAGTGTATGTGTTCATATATGTATGTGGAGGCCTAAGATCAACTGTGGGTGCAGTTCTTCAGATGCCACCCACCTTGTGGTTTTCAGATAGGGTCTTTCACTAGCTAGGATCTTGGCTAGTAGGCTAGGCTGGCTGGCCAGGGAGCCCCAGGAACCAACCTGTCTCTACCCTCTTACAAGGATACCACCAGGCCCAGTTTTTAAAAATTGCAATATTTTCATTAATTATTTGAGGACTCCATACAATATATTTTGATTGTACTCACCTCCACCCCTCCCTCTAACTCCTCCTAGACCTGATTGACAAAATGCAGTTGTGGAGCCCAATCCCAATGGATACATCTACAAAACACTTTCACACCTAATTCTCAGAAGACATTGTGGAAGAGTAGATGGAAAGGTTGTAAGAGGCAGAGGGTCAGGAAGTTTGCTGGAAGATGGTGATTCCTTTTAACATCAGAAGCTACTCCTGTAAAGGCTCCCCAACATGACAACACAAATGAACAAGAATGATACTAATAGACATGCCAAACTGGATAGACAGGCAATAGCCCAAGAATCTAACACAAAGAACTATAGGCAACTGAGTAAAGCTGGGAGTGAGAGAGGTGGTCTTTCCCAGGAAAGAGCACACCAATTGGTTGGTCCAGAAACAAATGATCAGCTCTGAAAACATACATGCAAGTAACATTATATGGACTTAATAGGTTATATTTAGGAATATGTGTGTGTGTGTGTGTGTGTATACATATATGTGTATATATGTATATACAAATACATATATGCATTCAGTAGCAATTAATGAAAAAAGAGGCCATGAATTTGATAGAGTGATAGTTCCTGGGAACAAGCTATTCCTTGTTAGGAAACTCATTAGGGATCTTCTCATGTAGTAATGTGGAAAATCTATTATCTTCCAATTTAGCACAGCAGAACAATGATCTTAGGTCCATATATTTGGCTATACAGTGGTAAATCTCAATAAACACTGTCTGGTACAGACCAAGTTCTTTGGAATCTAATGATGATAATAGTAAATGGAGGGAATTAGGCTTCTGCTGGAACCAAGCTATAGATTGGCTACTTTAAGGTTTGTATTAATGGTCTTTAATATGTGTATGAGACCACAAAGAGATACCCATTGCCAGTTCAATATGATTGTATTGACCAGGTTTTCTTGGCCACAAATCAAAACCCATAGATGGCTCCTGAAATCTTCCACGTATCTGCTTATATATGATCAAAATGCAAACAGACTGTCTTCTGTACATTGCTAACTTTGGTGGTCATTATCTATAGATTCTTAACCATTTAACTACAAAGACTTAGTCATGATTGTTGTGATCAAGTGATTCATTTTTTTTTGCATGCCAGTGAGTCTTCAATAAGCCTTTCCCTCTGTAATTGTGCTCCATAACAAACTTCTAATTTTTCATGTAATGATAACCATGATAGTCAAGAATCCTAGGCCTCTGAAGAAAATGTTCCAGGGATAGAGACATAGATATACTCAGGTCTCATCTTAGCAAAACAAAAGCTATTTCATTGTTTAAGAGCTTTCCATCCCCCACCCCGGTGTCCCTGGTTACAGTGAATATTTTGTCTTAATGGATGCTTCTGCTAGTATGCTGACCTTTTTAATCAATACATTTAGCTCCAGGCATTTGTGAAGCCTCTTCTCTATGCCTGCTTTTCTGAATCCTCAGTATATAAATTGTTTGGCTATATTAGGCAAGGATCTTTCCTCCCCTCATCAATACAGCCAAGGTATCACTATATGAACAATTATTTTAACCTTGGCAGTTTGAAATTTTATCTGTCCTCCCCAAATATAAAATTTCAAGTATCATTCTATTCTTATAAAGCTTATGTATAGAAAAATTTTTTTAAGAAAAACATGGTTTGCTTTTTTTATATGCCTATTTTAAGTCAAGCAAAAATTTTCATTATAGTGATCATTGATTAACCTGTCTATATATCAAATAGACTAGTGGAGGATAAAGGCTTATAAATAAATGACTAGCATGGATTTTTTCTCTTCACTACCATCATTTATTTTAGTGTTTGAAATCCTTAGTGCTAATACAGTAGTGTAGTTTATCATGATGGAAGCGTATTTTAGACTTCTAAGTTTTAAACCTGGCATTTTCTCAATGAATCTCAACAGAGCAATGTAGTTCACATAGACTTGAATGGGAAGCAGGCATTTTTGTTCTGCTGGAGAAGTGCATGGGCTTGGAAATAGGTAGCCTGCTAGATCTTAGCACTTCTGTTTAAAGCCTTGAAGGTTTTGGATGAATGACTTACATTTAAAAACAACTCAATCTGTTGAACTGAAAAATTTTGCAACTATCAAATGTTGATTTATTCTCTATATGGTGTGGAATGCCTGGGGAAGGCATCTTATATAACACTAAAGAATTTAAATAAGAAATGCCTTCTAGAATATGCAGATTAATACTTATTAGAACACCAGATAGAATAAACAGTGGTTATAAAAACATCCTAGTTGTCATAACACATTTCTAAAGAGGCGCTGATGTAATGGTCCCAACATAGAAATATACATTTCATTACATCTGTTTATTAAGTTCATGAGGCCAGTTGCTTAAGACATTCTCTAAAATATGACAGAGGAGAAAGTCACGAGCCTATGGACACTTGCAAGTTTTTAGAAATCACTGGAAGGATTTTCAGAAAAAGTGGCAGTTCAACAGGCTTGGAAGGGTTAGAAAAACACATGGGGAGAGCAAGGCTCCTACAGTTCTAGAAGAACTAGGGAGATAAAAACATAAAATGAAGGTAT
Source organism: Onychomys torridus (assembly GCF_903995425.1). Classification (NCBI taxonomy): domain Eukaryota; kingdom Metazoa; phylum Chordata; class Mammalia; order Rodentia; family Cricetidae; genus Onychomys; species Onychomys torridus. Next base: position 57,359,365 of record NC_050466.1, on the reverse strand, counting down.
AACTATTTTCACCCTAAATCAGTCATGATGTCCTATTGCTAGGTCCAGGATGAGACAGCAAAGGAAGCTGGGTCTCCAGAGCTCTTAGAGCTCTCTGAGGTCTGGGGCCCTGATTTTTCCAGAAAGAGTGATGTGACAGTCAATCTTGATCGTTCACTTTCTAGGATCTAGAATCAAGGGAAACAAAGCTTTGCTCATGCCTGTGGGGGATTAGCTAAACTCAGTTCATTGAAGTGTAAAGATCCACACTAAATGTTGGCAGTACCTTTCCAGGCTGGGGTATGGATTAAATTGAAGGGAGAATGCTGTGGGATATCTTTCTGTATGCTGTGAATATGTTTTGTTCTGTTTGGTTGGTAAATAAAGCTGCATTGGTCTATGGCAAGGCAGCTTAGAAGAAGGTGGGAAATCCGAACAGATATATGGAGAGAAGAAAGGAGAGGAAAAAGAGACATTAGCGGCTGCTACAGAAGGAGCAGCAAGATGCCAGCAGACCAGTAATGCCATGGCCACATGGCAACTTATTAATAGAAATGGGTTAAGTTATAAGAGATAGCTAGCAAGAAGCCTGCCATAGGCCATACAATTGGTAATTAACATAAGCCTCAGAATTAGATTTAAGGTGCTTGTTTAAAAAAAAAGAGAGAGGAAAAAAGAAAAAGACAATTACTAGTTTTAAATACTTAAACATTGGATTGGATTTTTTATATTGTATACAAATTATATATATAGTTAGAATATGCCATACACATATTTCTAATCTTGCTCAAGATATTGTACTTATACTATTCATTTAACAATGTAATGCAATTTTCTAATCCTTGAATGTTATAATTACCAACTATTAAGATATATAGAAATGAAAGTTAGTAGTTAGACATTACAATTGAACTTGTAGTCATATTAGGTGTGTTTTCAAGACTGAACAGAGATATTTTAGATAGACAGGTCATCTTCAAACCCTTCAGAGATCTACAGAATATGGCATTTAAAATGTTTTAATAACTTAGGAATTTTTCTTTTTTGCTATGACTATGAGACATGTTGGCTCCTGGCAGTACCAATCTACCTCAGAGACAATATGGGCATTGAAGAAACTGCATATGGAATTAACTTTCATTGTGGCAAAAGTTAGCCACTGGACAACAAAGTATCCTCGAATCAACTGCTGACAAACAGGACAGACAGGACATGAAACAAAGGACTACCGATTCTTGCCAAAACAAGTGTGGTTGTGGCTTTAACAAAAGGCATCTTCTGAAGCCAGGACAGTATGGCACCATCCCTGAAGTGAGTGGCCTTTGCAATCTGGAAAAGGTACCGTGCCCTTTTCTTCGAAGGCAGCTGAACAGGGAGTGGGCCAATGGTGTCTGATGTGTAATGGAACAGCGTATGAAAGTTATTCTTGAAGAATAACTAAGCTCACCCCTCTCAATAGTAGACTGGCATTTAATAGAGGGATGTGGAGAAGAACAGGATGCTGAGATGAAGCCACATATACACAGCCAAGAAAAATGGACAGCTGAATTAAAAAAAAAAGTCAACAATTTCTAGAATTTAAAGTCCTGAATCATGATATGACACTAATGGAATTCAGGTGTTTCTGGTACATGGACTGCTCTCACCAAATATGAGGTCAAACTGTTGACCTTGTATACATCCTAGTTCACAAATGAGTCTGTCAGATAAGCTAAGCCTATAGGCTGAAGATGATGCCCCAACACTGCGGAGAAACCTCAGGTGACTGTCCAGGTAGCTGGCTGTTTCTGTCAACTCACATTTTTTTTTGAAAGCTGCTTTCATGTACTTCCTGTTTTTATTTTTTATTAGGTAGAATTATTTCCTTCTTGGGTCTCTGAGGGAGTTGAATATCAGTTAGTTATAGTTATAAATTTCTTTGTTAAGGATTTCAGAAAAACTCACTAAGAGCTGTAAGTGTATAAATTTGAAAGACGTTATAAGACAGTTCCGTTAGTAATATATGTTAAGATAGAAAGTGAATCAGGTACATTTTGGACTTACCAAAATAGGATAGATAATGGAATTATTTTCTCTGAATTTGTCAAATGCAAATGGACTAGACATTTTAGTTATAACTTTTTTCCTTTTATTAAAATAGAAAAGGGGAAATGTAGTGATACTATATTTGTAAAATGTGATTTTTATATTAATAAAGTTGCCTTGGGGTCAGAGCAAGCCATAGCAGAAGCTGGGCAGTGGTGGTGCATGCCTTTAATCCCAGCATTTGGGAGGCAAAGCTAGGTGGATCTCTATGTGTTCAAGGATACAGCCAGCATGGTGACACACACCTTTAATCTCAATACCAACTATCGAAGACCTGGAGGTCTGTACAAACAGGCAGTGACGAGGAGGTCATGTGGCTGGGTTTACAACCAATGAGAAGGCAGAACAGAAAGTCTATAAAAAGAAAACACACACAGAAGTAGGTCTCTTGTGGAGAGAAAAGACAGCAGAAGCAGTGAAGGGTATTTTATAAGTGGTGAGGGACTGCCAGGCTGGGTGGTGCCAGTCGAGACCAGAGGAACGTGGGACCTCAGGACTGGGCCTGGCTGGGCTGGGCTGGTCCAGAGAAAACTTACAGCTACAGCTGAGCATAAGCATTCATGTGCTCTGCTTCCTGATTGCAAAAAGAATGTGATCAACCTCTCTGTGACCCTGTTGCCATGTCTGCTCTGCCATGATGGATTGTATTCCTTTGGACTGTAAGCCAGAATAAACCTTTTCTCTCTTATGTTGCTTCTTGCCAGGTATTTGGTCACAGAAATATTAAAAGCAACTAATAGATGGGCTTGTATTGAGTGCCTGTCACTCTAAGTTAGGACTTGGGGACTACTGAGAGCTAATATGTGTATAGGGTTTTCCACTGCACCATATAGGTGAACTTGGCACCAGCTACCCATTTAGCAGATGGTTAAGCCCCCCCCCCCCCAGACTATGACCAATCACAATTTGTAATCAACAACCTAAACAAAGACAAACATTCATAATCCATTTTTGGGGAATGTGAGTATAGTGTTCTAGGCTACTTCCTGCTAATAAAAGATGCTGTATTCTTATGGGGATCCTGAGAAAATAAAGAATTATGGTCAAGTTCTGAGTGAAATAGTCAGTGAAGCTGCATTGTCTAAGCCAGTTGCCTTGAAACTGTTCTGTATAGTTGCGCCTTGGTGTCATTGGAGACCTTTTAGGGGTTCTTGACTGGTCAAAACATATCAGCCTGGAAGCAATCTACAGGTTCTCATCTTCTGTGGAAACAAAGCAGAACCTCTTTTCCAAAGCAACATATCTTTAGACATAAATTTTGAAATCAAGGTATCTTTAAAATATATATATATATATATATATATATATATATATATATATATATATATATATATATATATTGGTTTAACTCAGCAGCTTTTACAGTCAAATATCTCTCTGCAAGTTAAAAATCCCAAAGACAATATAATCTAGACTCTCTGTGTGATATCTATCTTTGTGTGGCTTATTTTTTATATTACTTTTACTTACTCCTTAAAGACTTTATTTTTTAAAACTATTTCTTTATATAATTCTCTATCCTCCTTTTCCTCTTTCTTTTAAGCCTATGCACATTTTTACACACATGTAAACAGTTTAGGGTTTATCTCATCTGAATCTGTTTTATTGTAAAGCTATTGCTTTAAACTGCAATATTACTAGGACTAAAATGGCAGCTTTGGCTGCTGGCTCCACCCACCTCAGCTTGCCAATGTGGCAGAGATAATTTCCCACCGACTCTGGGAGGCAGTGGGTCTATGTCTCTATCAAAGCAGTGTGTAGCCCAAAAACCTTTTTTTTTTTTTTTTGTCTATTAGCAAAAGCTAAATCCACTACACAGCATACTGTGACTTAGAGGCACCTGTGTGTACTGCAGCGGGAATCCACCATTGTGGAGGTATTGTGTTCCCCAAAAATATTGTGCACCCTAATACATTTATCTGGGGTCAGAGAATAGACAGCCACTAGATACAGAGCCAAAAATGGTGGCTAGAAAATGGGTCAGAGCAAGCCGTAGCAGAAGCTGGGCGGTGGTGGTGCACACCTTTAATCCCAGCACTTGGGAGGCAGAGCTAGGTGGATCTCTGTGTGTTCAAGGATACAGCCAGCATGGTGACACATGCCTTTAATCCCAGGGAGTGGGGGCAGAAAGAGAAAGATTATATAAGGCATAGAGGCCAGAAACTAGAAGCATTTTGGCTGGTTAAGCATTCAGGCTTTAGAGCAGCACAGTTCAGCTGAGAGCCATTGTGGATGAGGACTCAGAAGCTTCCAGTCTGAGGAAACAAGACCAGCTGAGGAACTGATGAGGTGAGGAAGCTGTGGCTTGCTCTGCTTCTCTGATCTTCCAGCATTCACCCCAATAACTGGCCTCAGGTTTGATTTTATTAATAAGACCTATTAAGATTCCTGCTACATCTCTGCAGGTCAAGCCCATATGCCACTGCAAACCTGCCATACTGTAGCTCAGGGTTTGCCTGATAGATACAGCTAGAAAGCTGTTTTTAGCTCTGTTTTAGATTCTAATTTTTAAAGCTTTCTCAGGTTTTAGGTGGAAACTTTTGCTCCACATTTTGGTGCTATTTGTAGCTGAAGTTTTCTCGTGTCCCATCTGGCCTGACGTTAGGTCAAATCTCTCTCACCCGCCTGTCCGCAGCCACTTAGACCCAAGTAAACACACAGAGGCTTGTATTAATTATCAACTGTATGGCTATTAGCTCAAGCTTATTACTGACTAGCTCTTACACTTACATTAACCCATAATTCTTATCTATGTTTAGCCATGTGGCTTGTTGCCTTTTCTTAGTTCGCCTTGACATCTTGCTTTTTCTGTGTCTGGCTGGTGATTCCTGACTTAGCCTTCCTCTTCCCAGAATTCTCTTCATCTACTCATCCCACCTATACTTCCTGCCTGGCTACTGGCCAATTAGCATTTTATTTATTAACCAATGTACACAAGCATTATCCCACATCACAAGTATACAACATGAATGATTAAGCTAGCACCTTCTATCAAAAATGTTTGAGCTCTGCAAAAATGTTTACCAAGACCTATGGACCAGGTCTTTGATGGACTAGGTCTTTGTTTCATTTTGGTTGCTATTGGGGCCTATGTGCTGAGTTATAAGTTCAAAAAGGTACTCCTACCTTTTGTTTAGATTTAAGGCCTTCTCCATGAAAATGGAGTCCATACTTGATACTATTAATGAGGGTAAGAACACGAGACTAGGTAGGTCATAGGTCCTAATGGAAAACCTACTACATTTTTGCTAATGAACATAGCCATGAAAGGATATATTGCCTTACTCATCCTTCATCAGAGAAGCTTCTTATGATAGTAGATGGGTACAATTACAAAGATCCACAACTAGACAACATATAGAGAGTCAGAGACTTTGGAGCACTCATTCTTAAATGGGAACCTATGTCACATCCCTCCCGTCAAGGCTCAGGGATCTATGAGGTAGAGAAGACTGTAAGATTGTAAAATCCAGAGGTGGCAGATGACTCAAAGAAAATAATGCTTTCCAGACACAACAGAGCTGATACACACATGAACTCTCAGAGCCTGTGATAGCACACAAATAATTTTAAACGTATTTTGGGGAGTGCTCCTTAAAAGTCCTCATTTTATTCTTTAGTACTGACTAAAAGGTTTAAAAAGGGATGACTTTTCTCTTTTGTCAGTTATTTTTCCTCCCTATCTCCCTGTGGGTTTTGTTGGAATTGGGTTAGTTGAATGCAGTGTCTATATGGGGGAAATGATGCAACTATATTTTAATAATAATACTAAAGAAATCCACAAAAAAAGATCAAAATGAACAAGGCCTGTGAGGTCTTCTTATCCAGCTGATGCCCTCATGACTCATGACATTCCAAGGAAGGTGCAGCTGTATGGGCCACCAAATCTGACCTCTGAGTCACTTCCTGCAAGTGTGAGAGGTTGATGAATCTGCAGATATTTGCTCAAACACTTCTTGAGAGCCACATACTAATTCTTTCTTTCTAGACAGAAATATGAAGTCATCCATGTCTGTAATACTTGTGGTCGGTCATCCTTTCTAGAATGGGATTGTGGAATCTCTGGTTCCCAGACCTGAGAACTGGCACACAACACTTTGCTTTTTACTAGGTTGATGAAAAGTTTCTTGGGTAGCTAACCTGAATAAGAAGGCTCAAATCAATAGTCACCTCTTTGTTTCATCAAAGCTTGTCTCCAACACCATGGTAATCTTGCACGATGCTCTATCTATTTTTATCTTTTTATTAGCCTATCTACTTACTCTGTCACATCCTTACAATGCCATCCTCATCTTGGTGTCATTTACTCTTCACCTGATTTTGACACATTTCTAGGAACAGCCAGTGGGTGTCTTAATTCTGATTTTGTATGGGTATCTTTTTCAATGTCCACAAGCATAAGTACCTCTTTTTTCATGTCACTATGTATCTAATAATACATTTGCAGCTCATGGAATCCAATAAGGGTCATGCAAGCCTCTATCTATTGATTTGTTTTTAGTTTTTCAAGACTAAATACAAGGAAACGTGTGTATTTTTTGAGGTTTCCTTTAAAAAATCAATTTTTCTTTTCTGGAACTTGAGCTTCATACCTATTATGATATTTGTTTTCTATAACAGCTATTATCACATATACTTCCAAAGTCTTTCAAGGCAGAATCAAATTTCCTACAGGGAAAAATGGAGAAGTTAGACAAACATCTTGTCATTGAGAAGTTACTTGTTTCCTTGAAAATCTCAGTGACCTCTGGGTACCTGTTTTCGAATTGCACATCTCCAGATGGGTAGATACCAACTTCCATGGGGAGGAAGCCTTGGGCTGACTGGAGTTTCATCAAAAATTCCTGCCAAAGGCTCTTCAAGTTGAGCATCTTCTCTCACTAGGTAGAAGGAAGGATCTAGCTTTCATAAATGGCAATTTCTACCTCGAGACTGTAATGTACCACAGATTTCATTATCTTAATAAGCTTGTTAGTATGCACTCTATTTTTTGAAAGTTCAGAGAACAGGAACCATTAAGGCATATTGCTTTTATCAATCAAAATCATTGGGTTGCAAATCAAATGCGGTTTCTGAGAAAATCAGTTAGAACAATTGTTCTGATTTTTCTGAGCAGGGACTGGGTTGTTGGGAACGCCCTCTGTGCTCGACGGACTGCATATTGTGCTTGCTGTTCCTCCAGGCTGCTCTTCTGAAAGCAAATCTGTTGTTGAAAGAAGCACATGAAATGGGGAACAAATTGTGCAGGAGAAGGCACTAGGATTGGGATGGAAAGCACCATTTGGCAAGTTGCTTATGGGGATGATAGACAAAGCATGAAGCCACAGGAAGGAAGTCTAGAGATAGGAGTGGCTCATTAGCAACATGTTTCTGAGTGCAATGCTGACCCACACTGAATCTCTTCAGGCAGTTCTATATTGTATTGACTTCTAGTAAGAGAGAACAGAGACTCATGGGCACTCTAGGGACACTAGAAATAATAGTTTGGTGGTAAAGCACTTGCCATGCAATTTGAGAACTCCAGTTTAGATCCTCAGCCCACTTGTAATAAGCCAGGCAGGTATGGTTGCCACTGGTAATGCCAAGACTCGGGAGGTAGAGACAAGGGCCCCAGGGGAAGCTGGCTAGCTAGGCTAGCTGCAGTTGGTAAGCTCTGGTTTCAGGCAGACTCTGCCTTAACAAATACAGTGGAAAGAAATGGAGGCAGACAGTCAGTATACATTTCAGGCCTCCACATGCATTAATACATGCGTGAACACTCATATACCACCCCCACATTACATAAAATGAAAATTTTTTGTGTTTACTTTTTCACAATCCTCCTTTTCTTCATTTTGTCTTTCTAACCATTCTCAACATTCTTCAGAAAATGGAACCTCTTTTGAGCTCATGCCATTTGACACTTTCTTTCTCCCCTGTTGACCTCTCTTAGGATTCACAGAGGACCTTTGTGCCTTGCTTTTGAGCTTTATCTTCACCCCAGAATACTTCATCACTATATGAAGCTTCAAACACAGCTATGGATATACTATTTTGGGCAATCACCATCTGATGCACATTCCTTTCAAGAAACTTTGCCCAGTCTTAGTTCTTTGTGACTTGCAACACTTATCTTTATTAGAGTCTTGCATCTCTTTGTATGTTGCTTGCCATCTGGCTTAGGGCCCATATATATATATTTCCCCCCAGTGCCTAGCATACTGAATGGCTCCAAAAATACTGATTGAATTAATGTACTGCTTATTTTGTGAAGCACAATGCCAATAATATACAGGAGTTTCAATCCAAACTGGAAAGAAAGCTTGTCTTAAGTTATAGAAACTCATGTAATTTTAATTATTAATGAGAAGTAACGTGGTATAAAAATTTAAGTTCAAGCCGGGCAGTGGTGGTGCACGCCTTTAATCCCAGCACTCGAGAGGCAGAGGCAGGCAGATCTTTGTGAGTTCAAGGCCAGCCTTGTCTACAGAGTGAGATCCAGGAAAGGCACAAATCTACACAGAGAAACCCTGTCTCAAAAAACAAAAAAAAAATTCAAGTTCATTCAATGGGTGATAGGCAAAACCCTGAGGAAAACAGTGAAGCAAACAGCAACCTCCTTTATCTGTTTTCCTCACATATTTCCTGCTCTTCTGTGAGTTGGGGTCTTGTCATTTCTCTAGCCTAAGACCTACAGGCTGTGACACAAGTTACTGAAACCTTAGTGTGTCCTTCACACAAGGGCTTCCATTTTGCTTTTCTGTTTCTTTCTCTAACTGAACAGAAAGGATTCATAATAAAAAAGTACTTTAGGGGCATGCTCACCCTAAGGGTGTAGTTCAAGAGGGAAACATGCTGAACACATTTTGGGGCATGTTTAAGTCAAGGTCATGGATCATATGTTCAAAATGCTAAAATGGAGGAAAGGAACACCTCCATGCACGCTCAGTTTTTGTCATAAAAAGGACAGACAGGAACACCTCTGGGCATGCTCAGTTTCCCCAAAAATGTTGAAAGAAAAGGAAGGGATGCTTCTAATATGCACTAATAGAGAAGTTTGGCCTAAAGTTTCCTGTCTTAGCTTAGTGGCTAACATTTTTTTGTTCAGAATTGGGAGATGTTTTTGTCTGTTTGAAGGTACCAGAGATAAAACCTAAGATTTTATGTATAATGGAAAAGTACTCTACCACTGAGAGACCAAAATCACATAAATGGGAGACTTTTAAGACCCTTGGAAAAGTCCATCTGGAAAAGACTTGAGATGTCAGGCCACCAGCCACACAAGTGCGTCAGTCACCTTGGAAAATTAAATAAGTAGTTCCACAGTTTGTGTGTGCATATTCACCAGGTATTGCATCTGCTTTGACATCTTAGTTCCTTTGTGACCTTGTAGAGAAAGCACTTCCCAGGACTATCCAATCATTAGCGATTACTGGCCTACAAGTATATCTTTCATATACAAAAGGGCTACTCCTAACCCTCTCCTGCATTGGCCTTTCCTCTCTGTGTGGCTTTGATCCTAGGTCCTTTTCTCTTCAGAAGTAGGTTCAGTGTGATCAGTTAAGGTATGCTCCTGATCTGTTGGCATTCCTGTATCTAAATAATAGTAATAAATTCTGCATTTTAAAACAGCAAGCCAAGTAGAAGCATCACCTGGTCAGAGATGAACTAGTCAAGTTACTTAGGAACATTGCTGGGGAAAGAATAATCTTGGTGTCACACGAGGGGACAAATGCAGGCTAGTGAACACACTGGCCAAAATGGCTTCTGTCTCTATCACTAGTGTGCATGCTGCCTGCATCTCATCCCATAGGCAGAAGCCCAACTTCACAATCTGACAAGACTGGTTCATCGGCTCACAGGGGAAGTAGGCAATTCAAGAAATACGGTTCCTTACCTGACTGCCTTTGATAGAAAATGCCTCCATTTCTCACAATGTGAAACCAGCCATGTTCACTTGTCTTTGGCTTATGGAAGCTTCTTGGGAAAAGATATCTTAGGAGAGTTTAGAAGTCATTCTTTCATTCTTCCTTCTATTTAATGGTAGATTTCCTGTAAGAACATGGTTTTTCCTCTTTTCCCAACTTACTTATTTAATAATATCAGTATGGAGGTAATTTCCTTTTTAAAATTTTATTTTATTTTCTGTGTATCTGTTTTGCCTACATGCATGTCTGGGTTCCACTTGTATTCCAGGTGCTTCCATGAGAAGGCATCAGCTACCCTGAAAAGGAGTTCTAGATTGTTTTGTGGGTACTGGTACTCAAACCTGAGTCTTCGGTAAAAGAGAAGCAAATGATATTAACTACTGAGACATCTCTCTAGTCTTTGGATGTAGTTTCTTATTTTGTTCAGGGAGTTATGATCTCTAATTTCCATTCTTTTTATTTTAAAAATATTTCTTTTGATAGTCTGTAGTAGTGATTCCACTCTGACATGGGTTCATCCAAACAATGTCTCCTATCTCATGCAGCCAGGGTACACACAGTCCATGTTGAATTGTTTCCAAATCCAGATGACCAAACAGTCCTTTATCTCCAAAGTAGGCTTAAAATGAATAGGTCAGGCATTCCAGCATCTTAGCCGCCCATAAATCCCAGGTAACTCACGAGAGGAGTAAATGCCTAGCAGATGGCAAATTGGACATCATTGAAAAGCTGCTGAAGCCTGACGTCTTTGCTCAGCTCCCCCATAGTGGTGGCTGGACAGTGCTGGGAAGAGCCCCTCACTTTTCGTCCCTCAGTTTTCTAGTTAGTGTGTCTTAAGCTTAAATGTACATGCAAGCTAGCTTTGGGGCCACTTTGACAGTTTCGTTTACTCACTGCTAATTCTCTCAGCTATGGAAGGGATTAGGTTATATAGGATGATTTCTTGTTTGGGAGAGCTGTATTTATGACTGATGTGTCACAATGTTTTCAACTTACTTTCAAATGGGTGAGCAACAGCAACAAAGCAATGCTCTGTATGGAGCTGTGCTTCTGTGTGTGTGTGTGTGTGTGTGTGTGTGTGTGTGTGTGTGTGAGAGAGAGAGAGAGAGAGAGAGAGAGAGAGAGAGAGAGAGAGAGACAGAGAGAGAGAGACAGAGAGGGAGGAGGGAGGGAGGGAGAGAGAGAGAAAGGGAGGAGAGGGGGAGAGGGGGGAGAGAGTGGGAGGGAAAAAGGGAGAGAGAGAGGGAGAGGGAGGGGGAGAGAGAGAGAGAGAGAGAGAGAGAGAGAGAGAGAGAGAGAGAGAGAGAGAGAGAGAAGGGAGAGAGTGGAGGGAGGGAGGAGAATACATGAGCAAATATGGTAAAAATTGAATCTGGGGATATACCAATGTTTACTGTGCCATTCTTTCAGTTTCCTAAAGGCTTAAAACTTTTCACAATTTCATTTTCAGAAAAAGCAACATAAACAAAGAAAAATAGCTCTAAAAAGTAGATGATTTAGTTGCCCCCAAATGTGATTCTCTACATAAAACATATTATTAACCTCCATGGTTTTTCCTTTGGGTCTGAGGTACAAGAATATTATTTTTTAATGAGCATTTCTAAGTGTCAGCTTACATCTGTCCTGTACAACTCAATTAAACAGACAGTTTGTTCCTAAAGCAGTGACCTCATTAAGTATATCCATGTTGCTCCATTCCAGTGAAAACACATTAAAAAGAAATGAAGAAGCAGGGCAAGGTGCATACACTGTTTTAGATGTCTTCTATCCAGTGTCTCAGAATGCTTTAGTTGGGGCTGTACTCCTGTGTTCATGATCACTGGGGCTTGGCTGGTTTGGAGCTGATATGGAATAGTATACGAAAGCTGATTGGTAGACCACTTAAGTGTATGGCTTAAAATAAGCCCATGAATTATTTCGAACTCCCCACTTTTAAAGTATAGAATCTCATTTTCTTCTTGAGTTTGGGGCAAACAGTGACTCACTTCTATCTCAAAGAATATGACAGCAGTGATGCTGTGTGACTTTGGGAACTAGTTTACTCATTTTTCTTGTGACACTCAAGCAGCATTATGGACAGGTCCACTTGGTGAGAAACTGAGACCTGTCAACAACCGTGAGGTAGCCATGCTGGAAGTAAATCCCTGAACCCTGGTCAAGATTTCAGATGAACAAAGATTCAGCTAACATCTTGATTGTAACCTCATGAAAATCCAGAACCGCTTAATGAAGCTGTTCCTGACTCTTCATTCCCCTAGGCAGTGAGGTACTCAATGTTTATTAATCTGAGTGATGCTATTGGGTGAGGGAGGATTTGTTTCAAGGATAACATATACAGGCACTCAAAGTGTCATTATTTGAGCTCAATTATCATACTTCAGAGTCTGAAGATCTTCCTGCTCCCATTCACAATAAAGGAAAAAAGGCTATAGAGATATAGGCCTATGAGACACCCTTATTGGTGGATGTACCATTTGCCTCTTTAATTCTATTCTGTTAAATCTGAAGGACTTTTGCTTGAAATAATTTGCATGGTGCTAGTGGGGGACACTATTTGGCTGCTGTGAGTTTTTTGTGATAGAAATTCCCTAAGGAACTAAGTACACCCAGAATCTCCAACTCACTTAATAAAGAATTACAGTTAATCCTGTAACAGCGCTGGGATGTAAGAACCAGTTGCATGATTTAAAGCTGAAGAAAAAGAAGTATCATGCTTCAGCAGTGCACACAAATGTGGGAGTTATTAAAAGCATTGGGGAATCTCTTCATAAATATCTAGTGACTTACAAAACATCACAGCCAGGAGGAGAAAGCAAGGGACCAGGCATGATATATTGAGTGTGGGGAGAAAGATTCTGTTCTTCCTCCTGAATGAGAGAATTGCCTCATGAAAGGCTGGTTGAAGATCTAATCAAGTGGACATGGTCCTCAACCCCCAGTTCCCTTGAGGCCTTGGGAATGCAGCCAGCCCATGCCTGAACAATGGGCCTCCACATTGCCTTTTCCCTTTGAACTCTACCTCCTTTGAAGTAAGCAGAAGAGAGCCTAGCAGGACAAAAGTGGCTGACCTCTATTTTCAAAGACGTTTGGAGCCAGTGAATGGGAAGGAAAGGGGTGTTTGTGGCTTTATGTTGTGTCATGGATTTGATAAGCACCATCTGGGGACATTAACTGAACAGACACCCCAGGCATGCTTCTGTTCTCTTGGTACCACTGTCAAAGGACACTCCGAACTCTGCCCAAAGAAAGATACTGCAAGGAAAGAACCAGTGATGTGAAATCAATTAGAAGCTTGACACTCCTGCTCTCTTGGTTCTGCTACTTTTTGAATGAATGTTCTCTTCACTCAAAATTTCAGGCTCCTCATTGACAAGTATAGGTATAGTGTTTTCTCATGGTTTTGTGTTTTTTGTTTTTTTGTTTGCCTTGCCAGTACATGATTCTGCTAGTAAGCTCCAAGATGCTCCAAGTCCATGAGGTAAATGGGTCTACCTTGTTTTGTTGAGGAACCTCCAATGTCTTGTTCTCCTTGGTAGACAGCTTCAATCATTCTTGGTCAGTACTGGCTTTGCTAACTCTATGAAAAATCTAGTATGCCTTGATTTCCATTGTTCTTTCTTGAGGTAGCCAGTGGAAAATGATGTATGGATCCTTATGAATAACCACTTTTCTGTTACTGTTGTGCAGATTTCCTAGCTATCTAAAAACATGGATAAGCCCATAACTGAAGGGAATGCAATAATTCTGAGTAGTGTACTTTCCAAATAATTTTTCTTTGGAAGTTGGGCAGCTTAAGTATTAAACAAAGTGTTACAAAATGGAATATTGTGTTTTTTTGTGGTTGTTACTAACTTAATGATGAATCAGTACAGGTATAAAGAATATTTTGCTTCTTAATTTCCTCTCTTGTCTGTGTCTCCAAAGTTATACACACACACTCAAAATGAACGAACTTTGGTGATGCCTCCTCCCCAAGAATTCCTAATGTGTATTTTCATTGTGTTTTTACACATTCTTAGTAAGACAACAAAAACACTGAGATAGGTAGGTAAGTGTAGCTTTTTTAAAATTCATAATGTCCTAAACTTCCTGGGTTGACACATCCTATGTGTTGAAGCATGTACTTTGATCATACTGGGTTCAAATACTTGCTAGCTGTGTCACGTTGGCCAAGTGACTTGACCTCTTTAGATTTATAGCTGAAAGTGCTGCACATGGAAATGAAATGGGGTGGGATGGAGGCTACCTGTAGAAGATGTCTTATGGAAGAAATGGGCCTGTGGTTGCTAAAGTTATTAATTAGAATGTCTGTGACTCATTCTCTCTTTCTATCTCCCCTCATCCCCTCTCTTTTCTCTCCTCCTTCTTTTCCACCCTCCATCTTTCTCTCTCTCCTCTCTTCCCTTCTACCTCTGTGATACTGAGGCTTTGATCTAGGGCTTTGTTTGAGCTAATAAAATTCTCTATCCCTGAACTACATCCATCTCTATTTTTTCTTTTTAGTCTTTGATCCCTGGGGTTATAGTGATCACTTGAAAGGAAGGGAACAGGAAAGAAGGAGTCTGGGCTTCCACAATCAAAGGGCTGAAGTCACAGTTAAGCCCATGATAAGGATGGCAGCTGGGTTGAGCTGCAGGCCATCCATAGCAATAGTTCAAAGCATTTGCCAGGGATGGCTCCTTAGTTCCCACAAGCTGTAAGCACTCAGCTAGGATTAGGATAAGAAGGCATTACAGAGATAAGTAAAGCCTATGGCTCTGTGAGCTCCTTGAACACAGGATCATAATTCATCTTCATGAGAACTCTGGTTGTGACATGATTCTCACTCAGTTTGCTGATGATGATCTAAAGGTTAGTGAGGTTAAATTGCAGTCACACATTGCTCATAGACTGAGTTGAGATCGAGGTTTTTGTAGCCTTTGAATTTGTACATTTGCCCATTACTTGACTTGTCCACATTCTGGTTTGTACTTCCTGATGGTACCCAAGGGGAGGAGAATCTCATAATTTTTCTTTGATGTGGAAATTGTGTTTTGAGAAACTTTGCTAGAACTTGGACTCTGAAATGAAATCCGGATTAAAGTTGCCTTAAGTCAGAAGTTCTTAAATGGGGGCAATTTTACTCCACCAGGGGTCATTTGGAGATATATCCAGTTGTTTCAACTTTGGGGGGTGGGTTACTCCTGGCATTTAGTAGATAAGAAGCTTCTTATTGCTGAACCTCACACAGTTCACTCCTGCCTCCAAAAAGACTTACTTGGCTAAAAAAAATCCCGAGGTTGGGTAGCCTCAAGTTAAGCTGAGCTAGAACCTCCAGTGATGCTGAGAAAGGAGACCATAGCCTGAATGAAAAGTGAAATAAATGAAATTTTCATTCTCAACTTTCTTTCAAGAAACTTAGGTCCTAGTACTTTAAAGAAATTTAAGCCTGATCTCCAACCTTATCACACTTATTGCTCCTTTTTAATAACTTATTTTGTAACAATTGCTTTTCTATCCTGAAATGAAATGTATACATAATCAAAACCTAACTCTAGAGCCTGGAGACATCATTCAGTGGTTAAGAGCATTTGTTGCTCTTCTAGAGAGCCTGAGTTCAGTTCCCAGCTCTCACTGGTCAGCTAGCTCACAACCCTTTGTAACTCCAGTTTCAGGGCATCTGGTGTCACTGGCTTCCTGGGGCACCTGCACTTATGTACATGCACACACATACCTACCGACACATAATTAAAAATTAATATTAAAAACCTAACTATACAATCTTTTAAATCCCAAATAATGTTGTTCCTATAGTATGTGAAAGAGAAAGAAAAAGATAATGTACAACAATTAGAATGCAGTTTTACTCTGTGCATAGCTGGAGCAGAAGATATTAACTTCCAGTGCCTGGTGTAGGATTACCAAGAATGTCATCGTTACCATTGCCTGTTGGGGCAGCTGTGACATATTGAAAACTAGTGGTGTTAGGAATTTCCAGAACAGCAAACAATCTATACTACAGTTTATCCAAGGCAAAAACCACAATCCTCATTCATATACTGGTTGAATAGAATGTGTGCCTCAAAAAACGACCAAACGATTTGTCTCTACTATGAAAGACCCAGAGGAATTATAAAAAAGAGTACCATATACTGTCTCCTGGCTTCTCTTAATGTCTTCATTTATCAAAGAGAAAACATTTATATTAATACCAACACATATCCTTTTATGAGAGGTGATGTGTTCTATTCAGCAAAAAAGTAACTGCACATGGCTTTGCAGTAATCTACACCACAGCTTGGAATGAGGCACCATGACTCACTGTGCTGATGTGATTTCTCTGAAAAAAAAAAGTTTTGTTAAAATCTGGCTACATATGTAAGATTTTATTGCCCTGATAATTTTCATTTGTCCTCTGTCAGGATAAAACAAAAACAAAAAGAAAAATATCCAACATTTGAAAACCTTTGAAAATAGTTAGGCATACAATACTTGTAGTAATACAAACAGATTTGTTTTGAGACAGGAGCTCATGTAGCATAGACTGGCCTTGAACTCGATGTCGTTTGGGATGACTGAACTTCTGATCCTCCTGCCTTTATGTCTCTAGTGCAGGGATTAAAGGTGTATCCCACTAATCCCAGTTTGTGACGTGCTGGGAACTGAAGTCAGGCCTTATTGCCTGCTGTGCAAGCATACTACCAACTGAGCTATAGTCCCAGTTCTTGGATGTACATAAAAAAAGAAAACTTTGACACTTATATCACATGCAGATAGTTAATTTAAGATGAATAATTGACCTACATATAAAAGTTAAAATCATAGAGCCTCTAAAAACATGCAGGGAAATATCTGTCATTTTAAGATGGCTCAAGTTCTCTTAGAGATGCCACAGAAACTTCAGCCAGAAGAGGATTGAATTTCTAGGGCTTGGTGCATGCTAGACAAGTATTCTATCAACTGAGCTACATAACTAGACCCAGACTCCAGTTTTCTAAAAGGATGTTATGAATAGAATTCTGTAGACGAATTTCTAAACGGTCTTATTAAATAAGAAACACAGAGCCAAATACAGGGGTAAAAGCCTTAGAGATCAGGGAAATAGCGAGAGCCACCACCTAGCCTTAACTCACCATTCAGCCGTGGCTTCCCAAGAGAGCTACTTCCTGTCTACCCAGGCTTTTATTGCTTTGCTGTTCTGCCCTCTCATTGGCTCTTAGCCCAGCTACCTCACTTCCTTGTTACTGCCTGTCTGTACAGACCTCTAGGTCTCTATGGTTGGTACTGAGATTAAAGGCATGTGTTATCATGCTTTGCTGTTCCCTAGTGTTTCCTTGGACACACAGAGACCCTACCTGCCATGTGATCAGATTAAGGGCATGTGCTATCACTGACTTTTGTGTTAATGGCTTGCTATTACCTCTGATCTCCAGGCAAATTTTATTTATTAACATACAAATGAAATATCACCACATTTCAGCACAAATAATATATCACTGGAGCACAAAAGAAAAATTTTAAAAATGAGAAGAGATCTAGAAGAGATTGTTGTAACAACCAAGCAAGTGTTGGAAAACACAAGAATGAAGACAACACAATGGGAACAAAGAAGATGGAATCTGTGACTTTGTTAATTTTACAAGACTCCATGGCTTGCCTGAACTAGGCACTAGGGTTTCTTATTTGAAAGGAGCACCACCTTCTGATTTGCTGTTTGAAGTTTGTGCAGGGTTACTAGAAAGAAGATTGGATTAAGTTAACCTTGAGAGCACTCCCTTTTCCTGAATCTTGGACTGTGAAATCACTTTGTTGGATCTATGCATGAAAATCTGAATTATTTCCTTCATCATGTAATTTAGAGAGCAAACAATAGAACATAATAAAGACGTAAGCCAATAGTCTCAATTTCTCTCCTTATTTCTATATATTTAGTCCAGAAACAAAGAGTAAAGAAGGGATACAGAGGTTCGATCCTTCCTCCTACTCATTCTAGAAAGGTCAACAAGGCATGATGGGGCTGTATTTTCACCCTTATGGAATTCTGAGGTGTACACCATCTGTGAAGTGCCTCCATGTTGGCCTGGACTTCCTTGGAGCTTTCAGCCACTCACTTGGGTATAATCTGAAACATGACGTCATAGTCATCCATCTGGATGAATCTGCCCCAGCTGTTGTACCCTCTGCTCTGTGTGGGGGTTCAAGCCACTCCATCTGTTCCTGAGGCCTCTCCACTTATCTCTTCTCTGCTTGAGCCTCCAGCCATGACAGATGGTTCTTTCTCAGGATTACAGATCATTTTTCTCTGATCAGTGTCTCGGCTTCAATTTGTAGTTAATGTTTTTAAACTACCCCCGTCACTGCCATCGCCTTAGGTACTTACAGAGATTAATTGATACTCCATATGCATATGCATGTGTATGCATTCACATAATGACCATTTTATATACACACACACACATATAACTTCGTTGTCTTCAATATTCACATAACAGTGCAGGCTCATAACTGCTTTATACAGCACTCTTGAATTCAGTTTGGCTTCTTTACAATCTCTAGCAATAAAAAAACAAAACAAAACAAAACATGACCAGGCCTCGGGTGAGTTGAATATCATTTAAAAACCTCTTCTCTATGCTTATGGGCACTTGAAGCCATAGACATTCAAGCTGAGTGGTCTCAAGGGTCTGGGCCTGCATTCTACTCCTCTGGTGAGACTGCCTTCCTTTCGGCTCCAAGACTCACCTTCCTATAGTTCCAAGCACAAGTTGAGACAATGTGGGGATTTGGGGGGGGGGTGGCTGACAAAGACTGCCAGCTGAGAGCTGGAGCATGGCAACCGTAGCCCCAAGCTAGGGAACGTTCTTGTCAGTAAACCACAGAATGCACTGTGAACAGTCTTTTTTCCTATCACTCGGAATCACAAATGTTCTAAGTCCTCAGGGACGTTTTCAATATGAAGGTAGCTTTCATTTATTATTTAATGTGTAGTTATGATTTCTGCATTTTAAAAAAAATTTCTAGTAACGATGACACGATGGCAGTGGTTTCCTTGAAGAATTGCCCCTAATTTACTCTATTTTTATATCCATTCGCCATCTTATGTTTCACACAGTTAACAGCACTGTATTTCAGTGGTGATTAACTGGGATTCATTTTGTCATGCCCCACACTAGACGGAGATCATCTGACAATGTCTGGAGATGTGTTTGTTTTCATACCTTGTGGAGAGAGAATGTTCCCGCCATCCAATGGATAGAAGCCAGCGACAGTGCAGACAACCTACAGGGCATAGGGCAGCCTCAGAAAGGTACTGTCTGGCTCCATATGTCAGTGGTGCCAAGGCTGAAGAGCCCAACTGTATTTTTAATCGATTGCTTATGCTGCTGCCATGCTCAGGGAAAAATCTGGATGGTCCTGTTCTCTGTAAAGGAGATCTCAAAGGCATGGATTGCAGGTGCTCAGGTAGCCCTTCATTTTATTTTATTTTATTTTATTTTATTTTATTTTATTTTATTTTATTTTATTTTATATGTGTATGAGTGTTTTGCCTGAATGTGTGTATGTGCAATACTTGTTGGCTTGTGCCTCTGGAGGTCAGAAGAGGGCTTTGGATCCCCTGCAGCTGGAGTTAAGATGGTTGTGAGCTGCCATGTGGGCACTGGGAATTGAACCTGGGTCCTCTGGAAGAACAAGCAGTACTCTTAACTGTTGGATAATCTTTTACTTTGGCTAAATTCTAGCACCAGCTGGAAGTTGTGGGCTCGCAGAAGGCTAGAGGATTGCTTGTTCTACCAGGTAATCCAGTTTGGATCTAAGTTTGTTGAGTGTCTTGGAAACTGGGGTCTTCCCCTTCTTCTTCAGTGCTCTTCTGAGGACATAACCTGCAGGTTCCTGGTGCAGTTTTTCAAACCCTCTAAAGGGCAAACAGAACCACCACACATAAAGCAAATGCAAGAGCCTTTAAGGTATTTCTTTGGTTTAAGTTCCACATATGCTCATCTTCTTGATGTTTTTATACAAAATTTGTTATCTACAGAGTTCCTTCTTGAGAATGGTGTGAAGGAGTTGCAGAAATACATTTTAAGAATCATAGTGTTTTCAATAAGTTTACAGTTCAGTTCGGATGCTCATTCTTAGCTATCTTGGTCATCATGTGACCTGTGGGCTATTTTTTTTTTAGACTCAATTAGGGCCAATAATAGAAGCAAGTGCTGGCTATTTTCCAATGAAGCTAAGACATTTCTAGAAAGCTGTTTTATCCACAATATTCCCTGTCCTTGCACCTGCGGAGTCCACGTTGAAGGAGTGATCTGTTGTTGTAAGCCTTCACAATGAAGGTTACTAGCATCTCTCTCTCTCTCTCTCTCTCTCTCTCTCTCTCTCTCTCTCTCTCTCTCTCTTTGTTTTTTTGAGACAGGGTTTCTATGTGTAGCTTTGCGCCTTTCCTGGATCTCCCTCTGTAGACCAGGCTGGCCTTGAACTCACAAAGATCCACCTGCCTTTGCCTCCCGAGTGCTGGGATTAAAGGCGTGTGCTGCCGCAAAGATTTATTTATTTATTATGTATACAGAAGAGGGCACCAGATCTCATTACAGATGATTGTGAGCCACCATGTGGTTGCTGGAAATTGAACTCAGGACCTCTGGAAGAGCAGTCAGTGCTCTTAACCTCTGAGCCATCTCTCCAGCCCCAGCATATCTCTAATAAATCGAACAAGTAACCCCAAAGCATCCTTGTGTGAATGCAGCCTCTAGGTTCAGTGTTTACAGCACAGCATTGAAGAGGGATACCATTCCTGCTTTTTTTCTCATGTCCAGACACCATGCATCATCTTGTGAGAGAACAGGGATGGGCACACCCTCCTTATGAGGGCGTGTGATACGTGGCAAACAAGTGGCCAAAGTAAAGGACCAAGCAATCTTTTTTGTCTACCTGGCTAGTTTATAATATGTTTTCTAGTGAGAAATATAGAGTCAGTAAGTGGACTTTGATAAAAACGCTAATATTTTAGTTTTAATAAATACATTATGGTTTTATGTATGTATGTATAAAATACATACATATTTGTACATTTATATACATATCTGGTACTGGGCATGTATGGTGATTTGAATGAAAATGTCCCCATAGGCTCATAGGGGGTGGCACTATTAGGAGGTGTGGTCTTGTTGAAGGAAGTGACACTGGGGGTGAGCTTTTAGGTTTCAGAAGCACAGGCCAAACTGCCAGAGCTCTTCTCTTCCTGCTGCCTGTTCTCTAGCATCGTGTCTGCCTGCATACCATTGTGTTTCCCAACGTGACCATTATGGACTAAACCTCTGAACTGTAAGCCAGCCCCAATTGAGTGCTTCCTTATTAAAGAGTTGCTGTGGCCATGGTGTCTCTTCACAGCTACAGAAACTCTAACTAGGACAGTGTGGAACTCAGGGCCTCATACATGTGAAGGAAACATGTTACCACTCAACTGTATTCCCAGCCTGGTTGGATTAAAAAAAATGACTATTGCTTTTCAGACATATATAATTAACTATTTGTGGATAAAAGAACATAAAGTCTGGAAAGTGCTTCAAAACGGTTTGGAGGAAGGAGAACAGATGACATAAGGTTAAGCTGGTGTTGAATATGGGAGGATGTATAAATACTGAAGGGAAAGGACTAATATAATTGAGGCAACTAATGACCAAGAAGAGAGATGAAATAGTCTCAGGAGCAGCATTAAGGTTGTCGTATGAAGACAGGTAGATTTCCAAAAGCAAAGGCTCCCTTCCTCTCTGCTCCAATCTTTTTCTTTCTTTGAGACCAAGGTTTCTTAAGAAATCACTATAAGCATCACTATAAACCCAGTTTACTGAGCTTATTGAAAGAATTTACCCCCCACCCTTGTCATTTTGCCATGTGTAGAAAGATTCAGAAAATGAGAAAAGATGTTTCTAAGCCATATTAACTTGTATGCTGGCAAGAGTTTGCTCTTGATACACATAACATTCTGGAGCCACGCTGGACATAAATAATACTTTGAAATATGAAGGGTTGATTCAAATGTTGAGCCAATTCTTTTATTTTTCTGTAATCTTGACTTTATGAGACTGATATCTGGGCCAATACAATCAAAGATTTTGTAATAATATTTGGTTGATGTCACTTTCTTTCACCTCCTCAAAATAATGAATTGCACAGAGCTAGAATGCTTCTTCCTGCATTAGCTCAGGGGGTGGGTGAGGCTTTCAAGCTGCTATCACTTTTTCCAAATAGCTTCTCTCATTCTTGCTCCTAATTAACCTAGAGTATTATGTAGCAACCAAATAAATAGTCTCCTAAAGGCAACATCTTGTCCTTGGTTGTTCCAGAACACTCTGCTGACTCATTTGCAATTGAGCTTGAAGAGTTTTGTAGGCACATGAGACCAAAGAAGTCACACTTGGTCTAAGCAGGGCCTCTGAAGCCCCAACCTTCCCCCCACCACACCACTCCCCAAGTATTGGCTTTGGAGTGAGGAAGGCTATCATGGCTTTGGGAGCCATCTCCAAAGAACAAACTTACAGATTTGGTCACTGTTTTGTTTTCTTCCTCCCTGAAATTTGGCTAATAAATAGCCTTTTATGTTCCACAGTACCTGGGTTTACTGGAACTGAGTTGTGGCTATACTTATAGCCCCTTCCTCATAGGATATTTCTTTTAGATCTAACTCTGGGCTAATTTAGCTTGGTGAAAGCTTGGTTGGGGGCTTAGTGTCCCAGCATCCACCAGTGATAGAAACAGCAGTGGCAGCAATAACACTGAGATGCTGCAAGGTGCACTTGGATTTAAGGATAGCAAACAAGAATGAGATGGCCATCAGTTTGCAGGAGAAACCTTCTGATGACGTCTTGCTAAAGGAATGTAAGCATTGTCAAGTGCAGCCAATGGAATGGAAATCTCCCTTGTTATTATTTATTGTTAATTCTTTTTTTTTTTTTTTTTGCCAGAGACATGGTTTCTCTGTGCAGCCCTGGTTGTCCTGGAATTCACTCTGTAGACCAGGCTTGCCTCGGACTCACAGATCCACCTGCCTCTGCCTCCTGAGTGCTGGGATTAAAGGTGTGTGCCACCACTACTGGTTATAGCTAATTCTCTTTTTATTCATCTATTTATTTTACATCCCAGCTACAGCCTCTCCCCCCAATCCTCCCCTCCTAGTCCCTCACCCCCAGTCACCTCCTCTTCTCTCTGTATTCAGGAAAGGGCAGGGTCTTTTATGAGTATCAACAAAACATGGCGTATCAAGTTGCAGTAAGACTAAGCACCTCCCCATGTATTAAGGCTGGGGCAAGGTGACTCAGTATGACGAGTAGGGTCCCAGAAGCCAGTAAAAGAGTTGGAGACAACTCTTGTTAGGAGTCCTACAAGAGGATCAAGTTATACAATTGTAACATATATGCAGAGTGCTTAGGTCAGTCTCACACAGGCTCCCTGGTTGTTGGTTCAGTCTCTGGGAGCCTGTATGAGCCCAGGTTAGTTGATTGTGTGAGCCAGAGGGGTCAAGGACACCAGGAGAAGGCTTATACTGCTAATTCTTAATGTGATATCTGTGTCTGGGATGAGGCCAAGCGTTTGGACTTGCAGTAGCTTGCGTCAAAAAGTACTCGATCAACTAATTTATCCAAACGCTATGACTCCTGCCAGTGTCAATGTACCCGTGTCTGCATAAGTGCTTGGTCACTGAGACTGCCTGACTCAGAAAGCAGAGTTAGTCCTCAGCTTACTGATGGTGCCACTCCTCTCTTTTCCTTGGCTGGGACATTCCAACCTTCCCAAAACACACCTTTCAAGATTTCAGTGGGGAAGGGCTTTTACTTTGTGTTGCTGGCCATTTACCTACCCTGGTGGATCAAGCAAAAAAAAGCCCAGGACCTATGCTAGTCCACAACTTCACTTAGTTACCCATTTTTCTTTTCCTTTCTTTTCTTTTCTTTTCCTTTCTTTTCTTTTCTTTTCTTTTCTTTTTTTTTTTTTTTGAGCAGAGGATTGAACCCATGGCCTTGCGCTTGCTCTACCACTGAGCTAAATCCCCAATCCCCCTATTTTTCTTTTCATGAGTCACTCTAATGTCCTGGGCCTCAACTTCCTTATCTGTAAGTCAGTCAATTAGTTAGTTAGAGGGCTTAATTGCATTTGTGTTTTGCATTTTGCACTCACTAAAGACCATTGACATTTCCTAAAGGAAATGTAAATATATTTCAGGCATAACTTCTGCCTTCAGACTGTTCCAAATGTCATTCAGGAAAACATTTTTTTTTCAGCACAAAGGCAGCTATTGTATTATACATTTGTGGTAGAGGCAAGCAGGTTCCAAGTGTCCACAAAGTTGAAGGGACCTCCACTGTAGCTACCGATTAGTGGGAAATGCTATATACACAGAGGTATATAGCAAGCACTTGTTCCAAATGTTAATTCTAACTGAAATTGATTTAGTTCCAGTAGGAGGAAGAATGAAGGACTCCACAACCTAAAAGCTCACGGAGGATGCTAGCAAAGCTATTCAGTGTGCACAACCCCTTCAGAATGTGTGAACTGTGAGAGCTGTTGGTGAAGTTGTGTGGGACTGCAAAGGCCTCCCAGTAGCATAAAAGCTGAGAGGGGGCCTGGAAGGAATCCATTCAAATGAAAATCAATACAGTTTTTGTAGTATGATGGCTGTTTTTCCTGATGGCTTCTCTAACCAAGGAAAGTTAATATTTGAGAGAGAGCCATTGTGGCTAGCTGTTCCTCGTCACAAACCTCATGAGGAAGTAGGCCAAAGTTGTTCTTTGGCCCAATGAAATCCTGTTACTTAAGAACAGAAAGTCTAAGAAAATGCAATGTTTATCACATGGCTGTGTGGGATTTAGTAATCCATAGTTTACAAAGTATGATTCTGATGTTCAGCCAGATTTAAGAGCCAATGCTCTGTTCATCTGATCTCCATGGAAGCACTGTATTCAAACTGGGAACTTTAGTTCATTTGGAGCGAGTCCAGAGCAGAGTAATCAAAGCCATTGAAAGTCAGGAGAGAGGAATTCTAGAAAAAAGAAATGTAAATGAAATGGAAAAACAGAATGCAGAGGAAAAAATCAGGCCTTAGATATGGAAATGGCTACTCTATTGGTGGTAGGTGATAACTCTTCTCTGGGTGTGCCAGTGAGAGAAGCTGGAGAGAGTAAAATATGAACAACTGGCATTTAAAGCAGACAGACAGGCAAAGTTGCATAAGGCAAGTAACACAGGAGGTTATAGCAGTGATGAAGATGTTTTAGAAGCTTGATTTGCAAAGATGGGAATTAGGGCAGAATATTGTTGCTTTATATTTATAGGCCAATTCCTCAGAACTGACCCTTAATCTGCATTGTGAATCGAAGGTCCCAGAAAGAAGCCTCACCTGAAGTAAAGATTCTATGAAGCTGATTGGTTGATTGGAATTTTAATGATTGTTAGAATGTTGCAGATCTGGAGCCAGATTAGCTTGGGCTATCTTTATCCCCCTTTAACAGCCATTCATTGCCTATCTCTGTGTTTGACTTAACTACTATGTGAAATCTTTTTGGAACGTAGACTACTGGCTTCCATTAACCCAATGGTTAAGAATATCATCAGATAGCATCAAAAGCCTATAGCAGAGCTTCCCCCAATTTACTGGAACCCATCTACCTGGTGTGTGTGTGTGTGTGTGTGTGTGTGTGTGTGTGTGTGTGTGTGTGTGTATGTAGCTTTCCATGAAGGAGAGCATCAGATTCTCTGGAACTGTAGTTACATGTGGTAGTGAGCTTCCAGATATGTTTTCTGGGAACCGAACTCCAGTCCTCTGCAAGAGCAGTACATACTCTTAACCACGAGGACCTTTCTCTAGCCCCACGACATATTTTACAATGTCTTAACTTATGACTTTCTTTTGTTTTGTTCTTGTAAAAACTTGATGACACTGTTCCCATATTGGAACACGGCATTTGGGGTGCCATGAATCTGGGTTCTTGAGCCACAATCACTCATATTTGGTTCTAAAACAAACTATCTCTTATTCCCTTTGAGGTGAGAGTAGTGATGCTGTATGAACAACATGTACCAGGGGACCTCCAACCAATGACACACTTGACAGAATGTAGAGTTGTATGACTGGAGACATTGGCCTGATGTCTGGGGATTGTAGACAATTCATGCACATGGAAGATGAATAATGGGGAGGGAAAGGACTTTCATGACAAAAAAGTGCCCTGACTTTGAAAAATTCTCAAGCTCTTTAGCAATTGGCTGATGGAGACTCATGGTTACCAGTTCATAAAGTGGCATCTGAGCCTAGAATTCATTATAGAATGTTAGCTATGGAAGCAAGCTTGGAGACACACTAGTCTAGTGCTTACTCACATGTGCTTGAGAAATACTGAGTACAGAAGTTGTTTAGTGTTTCAGTAAAAGAGAAAAGCCCTGTGGTTAAGCTATGTGTTCCTGGGCTAAAAAGTTCAACTGATTCACTTACTATGGGGATTCTTGGAGGCTTAATTCTTCAAGCAGGGCAGAGTATTGCTAAGAAGCCCATCCAGCTGTAGCTGATTGGCTCATCAAATCATCTCTCTATGGAAGAGTGTGATGAGAGAGATAATCAAGAACAGTTCTCTACACAGCATTTAAAAAATAGCATCCTAGCTGGGCATGGGTCTCTTACCTCTAATCTCAGCACCCCGGAGACTGAGGCAGAAGGATTGCTGTAAGTTTGAAGTTAGTTTGGTCTGTAGTATAGCGAGTTTCAAGCTGGTCTGTGCTTTAGAGTGTGAGACTTTATCTCCAAACCCCCAAAAACTAATCAACGAAATAAAACAAACTAATGGAGACAGGGATGTGGCTCAGTTGGTGGAAGGCTTGCCTAGCATGCCCAAAGTTTTGTGAACACTACTGGGTGTGGTGGTACAAGCCTGTAATGTCAGCCTTTGAAAATGGAGAGGCAGGAAGATAAGAAATTCAAGGCTGTTCTTGACCACATTGCAGATTTGAGGCAAGCCTGTAATACATGAGACCCTATGTCAACATACAAATGAAAATAAAAATAGCATCCTAGTTGGGCCTGGTCTTGTAGGTTCTAATTTCAGCTACAAAGGAGGAGGCAGGAAGATGACAAGTTCATAGCCTGCTTGGGTTACAGAGTGACTTCAAGACAGCCTGGGCACCTTAGTGAGATTCTGTTGCCAAAAACCCTGGGAATATGGCTCATGGCAGAGAGTTTGTCTCATATGTGTGAAGCCCAAGATTCAATCTCTTCCACTGACTAAAATACTTAATAAATTTTTAAAAGGCACCCTGGACCTGGAGAGATGGCTGAGTGGTTAAAGAGCTCTTGCTGCTCTTCCAGAGGACTCAGGGTCAGTTCCCAACACCAATAGGGCAGCTCACAACCATCCATAACTCAGTTCCAAGGGATCTGTCACTCTCTTCTGGCCTCCATGGGCACCAGGCACACACATGGTACACAGAGATACATGCAGGCACACTATCCACACAGGCAAAATTAATTATGTATAAAAAATTTAAAAAAAAAACTAAGAAAAGGCATCCTGAGATTTAATAAGGTCAAGAGAGTTCCATGTTGTCATACATAGGCTTAGCTACAGGCACAAAGACAATGCTTCTCAAGGTTTAAAAGTGCCTTTTCAGGATGCCACTCTGTTATAGTCACACAACCCTGTTCACTGAATAGTTAAAGTGAGTGTTTAGTTGGGAGAGACCAAGGAGGCAGTTTTTATACACTGATGGCAACAAGCCAACAGGGCCACTTGCAAGTCCCTCATTACTATGATAACAAGGTAAGATACACATCAATGAGAAAATTGTGGCTGGAAACTGTCGAGTTGGGAATTGTTTCATATGTTTTAACATGTATGTATCCATGTGTACGTAGTTTTCTATGAGGGTCTATATTTTCTAGTGACTTCTTTTTATGAATTTACTCTCTATGAATGTTGTTTTATGATTCCACAAGCATACACATTTATTTCAAGTATAGGACTGAGGGCAGCATAAGATGTTTTGCTGATAGTTATTGGGAGTCAAGTGAACTGCCACCAATTCGCTTGTTTATGTTCAAGTGTGTCTTTATGCTATGTTTAACTTCATGAAGCCAAAAAACCAGCCCCCCTCTGACATTGCCCCCGCCAAGGACTAGAAAGGATCAATCTATGTATCTGAATAGCAGCCACAGATCATTATTTAAGCCCAAATCGCCCACAGTAATCTGCATTTTGGCTATTTTGTACACAACAGAATTAATTTAATTTTGGATAAAGATGCAGAGTAGTCAAAGGAACTGGAGCTAAATAATTGCTGTTTTTCAGAAATGATGTAAGTGCTTTGTCGAGCCTTTGTTTTGTAGTTCCTTAAAGCCAGTTATATTTGGGGCTGCTGGAAGAAGCTGACTCCTGCTGTCTGCAGCCCTGGCTGCAGAGGCAGCATATTCTGCTAGTGTATTTGAGCTGTTTTTATGCTGAGATGAATAGGCTATTTGAAGTGAAAGGCAGACTGGTAGTTCCTATTGGAATGAAAGGATCATAAATCTGTTCATGCCAAACTGTGAACACAGACAATGCACTGAGAAGGCAATTTTTATTTGGTAATTACTGTCTTTGTTCTGAAGCTTTGCCAATGCTAAGTGATTGAAAAGTTCCCAGAACAAACAGTGAAGGGACGGAGCTCCTTTAGTAACTGAAGCTGCATTGGAGTTGCTCTCACTTCTTGTGACATTTTGCTTTTCTGGTTTTTTAGAAACAGAGTTAATGGGCTTTTTACATTTGTGTGTTCAAATTCTAGCGGAATGAGAAGGAATCATTATCTTGTATCTTCCTAAACTTGCTCCTTCTAAATGAGACTACAGACTTTGCTGTTTGAGAACTGGGCATTGAAGGCCGCCTCCTGAAGAGGCAAGTGTCAGCAAACAAGCCAATGGCTGGGCAATCCCAGAAAGGAAGGGAGAAGGGGAGAGGGGAAGAGGGGGAGAGAGGGACAGAATGGTGGGGGGAGAGAGAGAGGAAGAGATATCTAGTCACTGAAAAATTTCATGTAAAGCTTATAAATATTTTGTGTTTTACTTGAATATCAACTCATTAGCCCAAATAACACAAAGCTTTCTACAAGCACCCAAAATTGTATCTGTATGTTCTTTCTGATCTTGCTATGATCTAAATGTGTTGTTACTTTTGATGTGGTTCTAGTAATATTGAAGATGATGATCATAAACAAAACAACATTCAATTCAATGACTATTAATTGCTACCTACTTGATGGCAGTCATTGGAGGTAGATGAATAACTCATAGATCCTCCACTAAGGATGTCAGTAATTAGCATTAGAGGGTTTTTGCAGCTCCAATATTTATTGTGCAAACACTCATAAATTGGATATGTAAACAAAAGTCAGCAGAGCATTTTGAAATTATAGTAAGAAACTGATTACCTAATAAAGTCTGTCCTCAATCAAACATCATGACAAGCTTTTTGCTAGTCAGCACTTGAAGATGAAGATCTTAAGTGAAAAGGTATCAATCACATTCAGCTAATGTTAACTGGTATCTATTTTATGGCAGTCATTGATGGTACTAGATAAGTTAGCCAAATATTCTCCAGTGAAGAGTTCATAGTCTAGCAAAGGAGCTTGGTAAGTAACTGTGTTGTTGAATGTGGATGTTGTAAAATGTAATGTTGCAATGCAAAGAGTTTTTAGACTGAAACTGCCAAGCTTGCTAATGTGAAGGCATTCATAAAAGTGGATGATGATGCTGGTGAATGGCTGAAGCCACTGGCAAAGCTGGAATAATAATCTGGTATTTATTTATGGTTGTGCATGAAGGTCAGCTGTGACTGAAGAGTCACACAATATTTTCTGGTGCTGGGAATTGAAACCAGAAGAGTATACATATTCCAGACGAGCACTTTACCATTGAACTCCATCCTTGGACCTTTTGATTTTTTTTTTTACTTTTATTTTATGTTGAGACAAGGTCGTGCTGTGTCGCTGTGGCTGGCCTTGAAACTTTTGCTCCTCTAGCCTCTACTTCTTAAGTATCTAGGAGTACTGGAGTGTACATCTAGCTATCAAACAGTTTTACCAGAAGAGTTATGTCAAAAGAAAAGTCAAGTGTCATTGTTGCTTAAATATGGTAGTACTATTATCTTAAATCTAGCAAACAATATATAGGGTAGGGACTAGAGAGCAGTAAATGAATTCACCCACGTCAGACAGAGTATAAAAGGCAAACTTAGTACACTGTAAGGAAGGAGCAGACAAGGGAAATAACAGAATAAATGCCTGCCCTGGATTTGGGTGTGGTGGGTTTTATTTGGGAGCTATATCTCCTTTTTGGTTAGGCTGATACACTACGGAATTCCCGTCATGCAAATGAAGGCAGTCTTGACTGGTCAATGTCTAATTCTGGGCAGAGCTTGACCTTAGAGGTTACATTGTTCTGCTGCTCAGAATTTCCCCAGAAAGGGCCACTGTTTTCTTTTTTGGAAAACGTTCTGGACCAGGCTTGCATTGTGGAAATTCCCTGACAGGGACCTGTTCCCTTTCTGATCTCTCAATGATGGCCTTATTTCCAAAATAAAATATAAACCCACTTTCCTGCTTTAAAGAAATGAATTAATTTTCTTTTCAGAAAATCCTACTTTATTTTTTTTAGCACTTACTATGACATTTGGTTTCTATATTAGGCAGATTAATTATAGTTGTTTTTCTTTTTCTTTTGTTGCAGTGCTAGGGATAGAACATGGTTTTGCACATGTGAAAGGAAAGAACCCTACCACAGAGCCACACCCCCATTTCTAACAGATTGGTTATTTCTTTTTTTACATTTATTTATTTTTAAAAATATTTTAATTAATAATTTCTTAAGA
This sequence comes from Onychomys torridus, assembly GCF_903995425.1. Taxonomy (NCBI): domain Eukaryota; kingdom Metazoa; phylum Chordata; class Mammalia; order Rodentia; family Cricetidae; genus Onychomys; species Onychomys torridus. The sequence goes on along the minus strand of NC_050466.1, from coordinate 57,328,530 downwards.
ATTTTATGCAATGTGTTTTGATCATACTCACTCCTTCCTCTAACTTCTCCAAGACACACCTCTACCCTCCTATCCTCTCAAAATTTGTGTTTGCTTTCTCTCTCTCCCTCTCTCTAAAATAACCCATCCACTTTAATTTGTGTTGCCCCTACACTTCTGGGTGTATGGCCATCCAGTGGAACATGGTCAAACCACCAGGGACCACACTCATAAAGAAGACTGACTTTCCCTCATCTAGAAACCATCACCTGTCCATAATACCTCAATTTTGGGGTAGGAGTTCATGAACTCCTTCTCTCTTACTGATAGAATGCTGGCTGCCTTGCTATTGAGACGATCATGTGCAAACAACTGTATCTGCCAAGAGGCAGCGAGTACCGTGGTTCTGTCATGTCCAGAAGACGTTGTTTTGCTCTGTTCCTCACTGACCTCTGGCTCTTCCAGTCTTCCAGCTCTCTCTTGCACACTGGTTCCTGAGCCTTGGACAAGGGGGATGGGTGGGCTGCCATTTATGGCTCAGCACTCTACTGACACTTATTCTCTGCAATTTGACCAGTTGTGACTTTCTGCACCAACCACTGTCCATTGCACAAAGAAGTGTCTCTGATGATGTCTGAGAGTTGCAATAAACCATGGGTGGAGAGATATCAATTTCAGGGCCAGTATGATACTATGTCCAGTATTAAGCCTGCATGCTCCCAGCTACAAGTTCTTGTCCAGATTTACAGTATTAGGCATGTGAAGCAGGCCTTAAATTCAATAAGAAAGCGATTGGTTAACCCTACAACAATCCTGCTGCTATTGTACCCAATGGTTGTATCTTGTCACACTGTTCATTATAGTAATCTGCAGGGTTCACAGCTGGGTAAGACTATTGATGACCTTTCCCCCCAACAGCCTACACATCACCTTTTGGTACTGTGAAAGCTACCCAGCAGGGAAGAGGAAACTTCATGGTTATTTCCAACTTGACCTTTCTATGTCCTTTGGCTAAAGTGTCTGTTGTCTTCAGCAATAGGGTCTTACAATCAAGTTCTGGTGGGCAACCAAGAACAATGGCAATAGCTTATATAGTTTGGGGGGGGGTCCTCTGGGACACTTGTGATCAATAGCTTGTGAAGTGGTATCCTATACCTGGCACTGAGCTTCCTATTTCACAACCCATAGTTTCTGGAAAGTCCCTTGTGCAGGCTAATACACACACACACACACACACACACACACACACACACACACACATTATATATGAAGCTTATGAAAGAATAGATTTCCATTTTGCTTTTCTAACATCCTCAATGTTAGTTATTCCCCTCCACTCCCTCCCCTTCCCTACTTTTCCAACCCCCTCTCCTCACTTAAACCTCCCTCCCTATTTGTCCCTTCATATCACCCATGATCAACTACCCCTCCCTTAAGATCTTCTCTCCTCTCTTCACCAATGGTCCCTTTATCATTTCCTGGCTCTACAGCTACTCCAATTTAAACACAGAAATCTAAAAAAAAAAAATCGATATTAGGAGCTACATTTGAGCAAGAAAATGCTCTTTCTGGGTCTGGGTTATTTTACTCAGTATAATGTCTTATAGCCCCATCCATTTATCTGTAAATTTATTTTTTCTTTATAGCTGAATAAAATTCCATTGTATATAGGTTCCATATTTTCATTATACATTCATTGGTTTATGACCATATAGGCTGTTTAGGAAAATTAATTATAAATGGACATTTTCTTTTTTTTTACCTTTTTTAAAAAAATTATTATTATGTGTTTTAATTTTATACATCAGCCATGGGTTCCCCTGTCCACCCCCACCCCCACCTTCCCCCCATCCCCTCCCCTCCATTCCCATCTCCTCCAGGACCAAGACACCCCTGGGGACTCATTTAAACCTGGTGGATTCAATACAGGCAGGTTCAGTCCCCTCCTTCCAGGCTGAGCAAGTGTCCTTGTGTAAGCCCAAGGTTCCAAACAGCCAGCTCATGCACCAAGGACAGGTTCCGGTCCCACAGCCTTGGAGCCTCCCAAACAGATCAAGCTATTCAATTGTCTCATTCAGAAGGCCTGCTGCAGCTGGGGGCTCCACATAATTCATGGGCTTCCATTCGATTGGCTATTTATCCCTGTGCTTTTTGCAATCTTGGATTCAATAATTCACGCTCTATTAGTCCCTTCTCCTTCTTGACAGTTGGACACCTGGAGCTCCACCTGGGCCATGGCCGAGGATCTCTGCATCCACTTCCATCAGTTATTGGATGAGAGTTCCAAGACGACTGCTAGGGTGTTTAGTCATCTGATCACCAGACTAGGTCAGATCAGACCCTTCCTCGACCACTGCCAGCAGTCTACAGAGGATATATCATTGTGGATTTCTGGGGACCTCTCCAGCACTCTGCCTATTACTGTTCTCATGTGGTCTTCATTTATCATGCTCTGTTATTCCTCGTTCTCCCTTTCTGTTCTTGTTCCACCTGGGATCTCATGCTCCCCTAAGCTTTCTTTCCCTCAAATCTTGCCCTTCATTACTCCCACTGTCGTCCAGGTTGTTCATGTAGATCTCATCCATTTCTTTGTCATTGGGTGATCCCTGTGTCTTTCCTAGGGTCCCATTTTCTAGGTAGCCTTCCTGGAGTTGTGTAGCAGTCTAGTCATCTTTGTTTTACATCTAGTATCCTCCTATGAGTGAGTACATACCATGTTTGTCTTTCTGAGTCTGGGTTACTTCACTCAGGATGATTTTTTCTAGATCCATCCATTTGCATGCAAACCTCATGATGTCATTGTTTTTCTCTGCTGAGTAGTACTCCATTGTATATATGTACCACATTTTCTTTATCCATTCTTCAGTTGAAGGGCATCTAGGTTGTTTCCAGGTTCTGGCTATTACAAACGATGCTGATATGAACATAGCTGAGCAAATGCCCTTATGGTATGATTGTGTATTCCTTGGGTATATGCCCAAGAGTGCTACAGCTGGGTCTTGGGGGAGATGGATTCCCAATTTTCTAAGGAAGCGCCATATGGATTTCCAAAGTGGCTGTACAAGCTTGCATTCCCACCAGCAGTGGAGGAGAGTTCCCCTTGCTCCACATCCTCTCCAGCATAAGCTGTTTTCTGTGTTTTTGATCTTAGCCACTCTCACAGGTGTAAGGTGATATCTCAGAGTCATTTTGATTTGCATTTCCTGAATAATTAGGAATGTTGAGCAATTCCTTAAATGTCTTTAAGCCATTTGAACTTCCTCTGTGGAGAATTCTCTCTTTAGTTCTATAGCCCATTTCTTAATTGGACTGTTGGGCATTTTGATGTCTAATTTCTTGAGTTCTTTATATATTCTGGATATCAGCCCTTTGTCAGATGTGGGGTTGGTGAAGAACTTTTCCCATTCTGTAGGCTGTCACTTTGTCTTGTTGACCATGTCCTTTGCTCTACAAAAGCTTCTCAGTTTCAACAGGTCCCATTGATTGATTGTTTCTCTCAGTTTCTGTGCTACTGGTGTTATATTTAGAAAGTGATCTCTAGTGCAAATGCGTTCAAGAATACTTCCTACTTTCTCTTCTATCAGGTTCAGAGTAACTGGATTTATGTTGAGGTCTTTGATCCACTTGGACTTAAGTTTTGTGCACAGTGACAGATAGGGATCTATTTGCAGCCTCTACACATTGACATCCATTTATGCCAGCATCATTTGTTGAAGATGCTTCCTTTTTTCCATCGTACATTTTTGGCTTCATTGTCAAAAATTCTATGTTCATAGGTGTGTGCGTTAATATCAGGGTCTTCAATTCGATTCCATTGGTCCACATGTTGGTTTTTATGCCAGTACCAAGCTGTTTTTATTATGGTAGCTCTATAGTAGAGTTGAGGTCAGGGATTGTGAAGCTTCCAGAGGTTGTTTTATTGCACAGGATTCTTTTGGCTCTCCTGGGTTTTTTGTTTTTCCATATGAAATTGAGTATTATTCTTTCCAGATCTGTGAAGAATTGTGTTGGTAATTTGATGGGAATTGCATTGAATCTGTAGATTGCTTTTGGTAAGATCGCCATTTTTACTATGTTAATCCTGCCTATCCATGAACATGGGAGATCTTTCCATTTTCTGACATCTTCTTCAATTTCTTTTTTCAAGGACTTAAAGTTCTTGTCATATAGGTCCTTCACATGCTTAGTTAGAGTAACCCCAATGTATTTTATATTATTTGTGGCTATTGTAAAGGGTGATGTATCTCTGATTTCCTTCTCAGCCTGTTTGTCTATTGTATATAGGAGGGCTACTGATTTTTTTGAGTCGATCTTGTATCCTGCAATGTTGCTGAAGGTTTTTATTAGGTGTATCAGTTCCTTGGTTGAATTTTTGGGGTCACTCATATATACTATCATGTCATCTGCAAATAGGGAGAGCTTGACTTCTTCCTTTCCAATTTGTATCCCCTTAATCTCTTTGTGTTGTCTTATAGCTCTGGCTAGTACTTCAAGTACTATATTGAATAAGTACGGGGAGAGGGGACAGTCTTGCCTTGTTCCTGATTTTAGTGGTATTGCTTTGAGTTTCTCTCCATTTAATTTGATGTTGGCTGTTGGCTTGCTGTAGATTGCCTTTAATATGTTTAGGTATGTTCCCTGTATTCCTGATCGCTCCAAGACCTTTATCATGAAGGGGTGTTGGATTTTGTCAAATGCCTTTTCTGCATCTAGTGAGATGATCATGTGGTTTTTTCTTTGAGTTTGTTTATATGGTGTATTACATTGACGAACTTTCGTATGTTTGAACCACCCTTGCATCCCTGGGCTGAAGCCTACTTGATCATGGTGGATTATTTTTCTGATGTGTTCTTGGAGTCTGTTTGCCAGTATTTTATTGAGTATTTTTGCATCAATGTTCATGAGGGAGATCGGTCTGTAGTTCTCTTTCTTTGTTGCATCTTTGTTTGGTTTAGGAATCAGGGTAATTGTAGCCCCATAGAAGGAGTTTGGTAATATACCTTCTCCTTCTATTGTGTGGAACAATTTAAAGGGTATTGGTATTAAGTCTTCTTTGAAGATCTGGTAGAATTCTGCAGTGAAACCATCTGGTCCTGGGCTTTTTTTGGTTGGGATACTTTTAATGACTGATTGTAATTCCTTAGGGGTTATTGGACTATTTCAATGGTTTATCTGGTCTTGATTTAACTTAGGTATGTGGTATCTATCCAGAAAATTATCCATTTCTTTTAGATTTTCCAGTTTTGTGGAGTAGAGGTTTTTGAAGTATGACCTGATGATTCTCTGGATTTCCTCATTGTCTGTTGTTATGGCCCCCTTTTCATTTCTGATTTTGTTAATTTGGATACTCTCTCTCTGTCTTTTTGTTTGTTTGGTTGAGGGCCTGTCTGTCTTGTTCATCTTCTGAAAGAACCAACTCTGTTTCATTAATCCTTTGTATTGTTCTCTTTATTTCTATTTTATTGATTTCAGCTCTCAATTTGATAATTTCCTGGCGTCTGTTCCTCCTAGGAGCCTTTACTTCTTCCTGTTCAAGGCCTTTCAGGTGTGCTGTCAAGTCACTAGCGTGAGATTTCTCCAGCTTCTTTATGTGGGCATTCAGTGCTATGAATTTCACTCTTAGTACAGCTTTCATAGTACCCCATAAGTTTGGGTATGTGGTGTATTCATTTTCATTGATCTCTAGGAAGTCTTTAATTTCTTTCTTTATTTCTTCCTTAACCCATTGGTGATTCAGTTGAGCATTGTTCAGTTTCCATGAGATTGTAGGATTTCTGTTGTTTTTCTATTGTTGAAATCTAACTTTCAACCATGGTGGTCCGACAGAACACAGGAGGTTATTCCAATTGTTTTGTATCTGTTGAGATTTGCTTTGTGGCCAAGTATGTGGTCGATTTTAGAGAAGGTTCCATGGGGTGCTGAGAAGAAGTTATATTCTTTTTTGTTTGGGTGGAATGTTCAGTAGATATGGATTAAGTCCATTTGAGCCATAACATCAGTTAAGTCCATTATGTCTCTGTTAAGTTTCAATTTGGCCGATCTGTCCAGAGGTGAAAGTGGGGTGTTGAAGTCTCCCACTATTAATATGTGGGGTTCTATGTGATTTAAGCTTTAGTAATGTTTCTTTTACATATGTGGGTGCCCTTGTGTTTGGGGCATAAATGTTCAGAATTGAAATTTCATCTTGGTGGATCTTTCCTGTGATGAGTATGTAATGTCCTTCCTCATCTCTTTTGATTAATTTTAGTTTGAAGTCTATTTTGCTGGATATTAAGATGGATACACCAGCTTGTTTCTTAAGACCATTTGATTGGTAAGTCTTTTCCCAGCCTTTTATTCTTAGTAGGTGTCTGTCTTTGAATTTGAGGTGTGTTTCTTGTATGCAGCAGAAAGATGGGTCCTGCTTTTGTATCCATTCTGTTAGTCTGTGTCTTTTTATAGGTGAATTAAGTCCATTGATATTAAGGGATATTAATGACCAGTGATTGTTCATTACTGTTATTATTTTTATTTTTTTTCGGTAGTGTGTGTGTACTTCTCTTCTTTGGGGTTTACTGCTGTGGTGTTATGTATTGCCTGTGTTTTCATGGGTGTATCTGCTTTCCTTAGGTTGGAATTTTCCTTCTAGTGCTTTCTGTAGGGCTGGGTTTGTGGATAAGTATTGTTTAAATCTGGTTTTGTCTTGGAAGGTCTTGTCCACTCCATCTATGATGATTGAGAGTTTTGCTGGGTATATTAGTCTAGGATGGCATCCATGGTCTCTTATTGTCTGCATTATATCTGTCCAGGTCCTTCTGGCTTTCAAAGTCTCCATTGAGAAATTGGGTGTTATTCTTATGGGTTTGCCTTTATAAGTCACTTGGCCTTTTTCCTTTGTTGCCCTTAATATTCTTTCTTTATTCTGTATGTTTATTGTTTAATTATTATGTGGTGAGGGGACTTTTTTTGTGGGTCTAGTCTGTTTGGTGTTCCATAGGCTTCTTGTATCTTCATAGGCATTTCTTTCTTTAAGTTCAGAAAGTTTTCTTCTATGATGTTGTTAAATATATTTTCTGTGCCTTTCAGTTGGTATTCTTTTCCTTCCTCTATCCGTATTATTCGTAGGTTTGGTCTTTTCATGGTGTCCCAAGTTTCTTGGACATTTTGGGTCAGGACTTTGTTGGTTTTTTTGACTGATGAATCTATTTCTTCTAACGTATCTTCAACACCAGAGATCCTCTCTTCCATCTCTTGCATTTTGTTGGTTATACTTGCCTCTGAAGTTCCTGTTTGTTTACTCAGATTTTCTATTTCCAGCATTCCTTCTGCTAGTGTCTTCTTCATTTTTTCTATTTCCCTCTTCAGGTCTTGGACTGTCTCCTTTGCTTTTTCATGATTTTCTTTCAGTGACTTATTGTTTTCTTCTGTTTTAATTGTCCTTTCCTCTATTTTTTTTTTTAGCGTTCTTCCTATTTTTTGTTTGTCTGTTCCTCTATTTTTAATTTCTTCTATATAAGGCTCTAGTCTCTTCATGATGTTACTTATAAGGTTGTTTTCTTCTTCTTCTTCCATTCCATCATGTTCAAGTGTAGCTGTTGGAGAAGGGCTAGGTTCTGGTGATTTTGTATTGCTCTTTATTTTGTTGTTTGTACTTCTGCCTTGACGTCTGCCCATCTCCTCTTGTGTTCATTCTTGGTCTTATCAGTGTACTTGGTCCAGACAGAGCTGACAGATTTAGGGAGCCTCTCTCTGGTCCAGATGGAAGCTCTGGGCCAGATGGGAGCACTGGTCCAGATGAGAATCCTGGCCAGTTAGGAGCTGGGGGGCTGGACCCTGAGTCTTTGGAAGTCCCTGGGGTGTCCCTATTTTGTCCAGATGGGAGCTCCTCTTGTCCAGATGGGAGTTCTTCTGGTCTCTGGTCCAGATGGGAGTTCCAGGGCAGGATGGAAGCTGGGGGCTGGTCTCTGATTCTCAGGAGGTGGCTGGGGTCTCTGGCAGATGAGTGTGGGGGCAGGGTGTGGAAACTGCAGGGTCTGTCTGCAATCTTGGAAATGCGGAGCCTTCCCACAGGGCCGGGAGTCTGAGGCCAAGCTGGGCAGTTCCTCCCGGGATGACCTGTGTCCAGTGGTGGGACCCAGGGTCAGTTGCCTCTCTGACTATAACCCCAGGCACTCACCTCTGGTTCAGATGGGAGCTGGGGGTTGGTCTATGAGTCTCAGAAAATGGCTGGGGCCTCAGACAGATGGGTGTGGGGGCGGGGCGTGGAGATTGCAGTGTCTGCCTGCAGTCTTGGAAAGGGGAGCCTTCCTGCAGGGCATGCCGATTGGCCGGAAACTGGGGCCAAGTTGGGCAGGTCCTCCCAGGATGGCCTGTGTCCAGCGGTGGGACCCAGGGGCAGTTGCCTGTCTGACTATAACCCCAGTCTCTCACCTCTGGTCAAGATGGGAGTTCCTAAATGGACCTTTTCTGATACAAATTATGCTTGGGAAATGAAAGCGCTGTTGTTTAAACTTGTTCCCCAAAGTTCATGTGGTAGAAATCTAATCTGTAGTATAACAGTGTTCAGAGGTGGGGCCTTTAAAAATGATTAGCTCATAAGGGAATGGATCAATGCCATCATTGCAGGAGTGGGTTGGTAATTCTGCAATACATTCTTGGTAAAAGGTACATGTTTCCCATCCCTTATCCCTTTTTTCTTCTCCTTTACCTTTCTCATTTCCTGTCTCCCCACCGCTCTCTTCCTGCCTTTTACTTGTCCTTTTATCTTCTACCATGAGATTCTGCTGCCAGGTACCAGTACCATGCTTTCAGACTTCCGTGCCTTTGGAACAATGGGGCAAATAAATTTCTGTCAATTAAAAACTATCTAGTCTAGTATGTAGTTACTGTAGCAAAAATGGACAAAAGCAGAATTTACGAGATAGTATGATGAACATGCATAGAACGATAAATCATCGCAAACACAAATAAGAGAATAGGTAAAAACGAAAGCTTAGGCTTTTGAAATGTACTCTATGAATGTACATGTATCTTGTGATGTTTTATCCCAGCACTCCTTGAGTCAGATGCCCTCCAGGTCCAACTTGTGGGCAGATGATGAATAAGTGATCATGATGACTACTGTTTTCTGAGTTGGAGATAAACACTAGCTCATGTTGGGCCACAATTCTGGAACACTACGTAATAAGAAACTCAGATGTCCTTTTTGCCTTCTCATTTCAGGTTTGGTCCTTGATCTAAGGCAGCATAGCTACCCCTATGATTGATCTTGGCCTATGTCACCTTCATGGATCACCTTGCTATGAAAGCTCTTGATAGATGCAAGCTCCTAAACCAGTGGTTCTCAACCTTCCTTTAATACAGTTCCTCATGTTGTGGTGATCCCCAACCATAAAATTATTTTCATTGCTGCTTCATAACCATAATTTTGCAACTGTTATGAATCTTAATGTAAATATCTGTGTTTTTTCAATGGTCTTAGGTGACTTTGTTAGACCACAAAGGGGTCTCAACCACAAAGGGGTTGAGAATCATTGTCCTGAACCGTTGTTGTTGTTGTTATTCTTCTTCTTCTTTTTTTTTTTTGGTTTGTTTTTTGAGACAGGGTTTCTCTGTGTAGCTTTTGAGACCAGGCTGGCCTTGAACTCATAGAGATCTGCCTGGCTCTGCCTCCCAAGTGCTGGGATTAAAGGCGTGTGCCACCACTGCCTGGCCTGTTCTTCTCTTGTTGGAATGACCAACACATCATCGAATAAGTGGGAAATTTGCTGATTATTCTGGAAAACTTCTCCAGATGCATGTGTTTGCATTCATTCGAGCTATTTCCTCCTGTTTTTTTAAAAAGGCTTTGATTCTGGGTGATGGTCACTTTGCTAACACTATGGCACCCGAGTGCCAGTGTGCTACTCCTCACAGTGAAGTAGGAATGGGTGTTGTGGGCTCTAGTGACCAGGAGGATAGCATATATTAATTTATACATGTCTCATCAGAACCACTCAGAGCTGGCGCTGTGAAAATGAACCCTGAAATACCACACTGCTCTTCTGTAAACTCTTGTACACTTATTTCAGCTCCTCTCACTGCTCTGCTGCTAACTTTCTACATGCTCCATCCCCACTGTTGCAAAGCTGTCAGAAATGGCTAGCTTTTAGGTCTACTCATCCTGTGGCTTAAATCTATCTTCTACTGTGCTCATCTGAGCACAGAACAATATTGCAAAAAGCCTAACCTGATGTACAAAAAAGTATGAGAAATGTATGCAGCTTTGCAGAAGCCTCTCAGACTAAGGGGACTATGATTCATACCAGACAGCCACATTTCTAAAAATCACCAGATTTGTCCACCTCTGCAGTGCCACACATCCCAGAGTGACAGCTCCCAAGCCCCCATCTTCCAAAAGCTTCTAGAAACTCTTCCCTGAAGCTCATTCCTCCCTACTTCTGCTCTGTTCTTTGGGAAATGTGTCTTCCAGAGTGCAGCTCCCTGTTTGTGCTAACACATGCTAGCCCAGCCTTTCCTTCCTTGGGTGTCCTTAGCTACAACTTGAGAACAGCATGTGTTTTGTAAGGCAACAGGGCAACAGGAAGGATCCCAAAGCTTCATTACTTTAATATTTACATTCTGTGGAGATCTTTTTCCATGACATCAAAAGTCTTCCTGAAACTTCTCTTTAAAATAGGTTCATGGAACATTTTCTGTGAAATACTGGATAATAAGCAGTTTGGTCTTTGCAGGTTTCCCCATCTCTGTTGGAACTTCTGAGCTCTGCCACTGACATGTACAAGGCACCATGGGCAATATGTGAACAAATGTCCATTGTGTCCCCATCAGACTTTATTCTAAAACCAGGCCAGTGGGCTGTTCTTTAAAACAAGACTTCTCAGTCATGGCTGTCTATCAGAATTCTCTTTAGGGCTTTCAAATACCTAATGTCCAGGCTGGACCCAGACCAATAAATGACATTAGACATTTCAGGATGGGATATCATCACCAGTATTTCAAACTTCCTTGAGTGAGTCCAAAACAACTTAAGAACAAGCCAGCTGGAAAGTTGTATCTTAGCCTGGAGCATTAGGAGCCATCTGGTCCTAAGGGAGCTCTACAGTTACTCAAGTGGCCAGGTGGGGCCTACTGGGAACAGCCCTTACTCCAGTGTACTTTAAAACTATGACCTTTGCCTAAGTGTTTGTTGACTTTGCAGCTGCAAGCATAAACACTGCATGTAGGAAACTGAAATTCTTTGGGTGGGGATAAGTGGCACATTATTTTTGGATAAGCTATCTTCATTTTAACCCACTACTCTCCTCTAAACTGAGAAATACTAACCTACTCCACAGTGTTTGGGTCTTAGGAACTAAAAGACACTAACAAGTCTCTTTTTTTGAGACACTAAGAAGGAGTTGACTTCACTTTCCTATCTCTCCTTTCAGTATCTACCTCCACCCTTGGCAATGCTGTGGAGTCCTTTGGATTCCTAACAGGAGTGATCTTGTGTGGACTTATACTTTTTATCTCATAGAGAGAGACAATCTTGCTAACAAGCACAATTTTAAATGGAGCGCCTAAGACTGAAACAGTGTCAAGTGCTCCATTTTCTACAAGCAAATCATAAATCGATTGCTTAGTTCATGACTATGCTTTGAAAATCTTCTTGAACATATCTTTGTCAGTGGAGAACTGCTTTAATAATTCCCTAGTCAACTACAGCCTAGATTGAAGTAGATGAAAATGCTGGTTTAAGTCATTTGGAGCCTGAATTGCCTGGTGAACACTTAACTTGAAGAGCAACACTGTCCTGAAACAGTCTGTCCATAGACAGGACCACACTGGATCTAATATGCTGCTCCCTGGCCATCACCAAAGAAAACCTTCTCGCGTGGGCTATGGGACAGAAATGAGTGGGCTGTTTTTCCTTTCTTTGGCAAGCCTTGGATTGCTGTGTACTTTCAATTGTCTTCAAAACATGAACCTAACAAGATACATAGATTTTGATGCCAGCAGAGATATAATGATTAGTATTAAGCTAGGATTACGAGTATTAAGAAGTTAGTAAGCCTCAGTGCATGTCCCTTGGTCCATGTAGCCCATGTTGGCTCAGGACTTGGGATGCAGCCTGTGTAAAGCCAGTTCATTGCTCCACATGTGCTTTGGCAGCAGCTGACACTACAAGCCCTTCTTAGTCGCCCCTTAGAAAATTCCGGAAAAGTTATATGAGTTTACTGCAGAAGACTCAAGTACTGTTAAAGATCCTTGCAAAGAAGAAGCCAGTAGAAAGTTGTGTGTCTTTTTGTTGACATTCGTGAGAATGTTCAGAGAGTTTCACATGGAAATGGGGAGCCTTTGCATTTTCAGTACCATTTGTGGTAGCACTAGGAAAAGACCGCGCCATTTGGAGGGCTGGTAAGGGTTAAAAGTTTTGTGAGTGAGGAAATTCATATTACCTTGAACAAGTATTAGTGATTTAATATCAAAATGGGGCACAGCTTCTGGCAGAGATTAGGAGGATAAAGTCCACTAGAAGTATCGCTATCACCTCCCTTGGCTCTGCTGTGGAGTCCTTTGGGCTCCTATCAGGCGTGATCTTGTGTGGACTTACACTTCAGCTGCGTCATGTGCAGTGGCTGGCTCTTACTTGAAGGTAGAGCTGAGCAGTGTGAACTGAAGTCTCCAGGTAAAAGCTGTCTGATTAAATCTTCAGTGATTGTGGAGAGCTGGAATGTTGCAGGTCTTGAGCCAAATTACCTTGCAATATCTTTATTACCTTAATAGCCCATTATTGCTTACTTCTGTGTTTGAACTAGTGTCCTTGTGTCTATCCAGTAAAATCCTCTTTTGGGATGTACAAACAGATCCCTTAGCTTCTAAGAATGTCACCAGATAACATATGAAATAACAGAGACTTGCGTGCTCTATAGCACAGACTTGCTTCCCTGCTCGGCTGGACTGCATACCTGTTGTTTCCATCAATGTATTTTACAAATACCTTCCTTGTTCTCTTACTATAAAACTTCATCAAACTGTTGTACATTGAAACATGATATTTACAGTCACCTAAATCAGTCTTCCTGGGCCATGATCACTCACATTTGAACAAAGGACCTCTTATTCCCTCTGAGTTGGGAGCTGTATTTTTGCATTGACAGAGTAATGGGTATAAGGAAATGTATGCTCTAGAGGGAAATGCTGCTCCATTTCCATTGCTTGGACTATTCTCTAAGACCTGCTTTCTGCTGCTTTACTGAGTCAAGGCTCATATTTCCTCCAAAGGCTGTCTTCACCGTAAAGTACTCGAACGGCCTCTGGCCTCAGTAAACGACATATTTCTGACCTTCAAATTTGTTCCTTAAATGAAAACAGCTGTTCAACTTGAGGCAAAATGAAGCTCTGGCCCCATCTATTCTGGTTTCTTGTTAGCCAGTCTCTGAAGCATCTTCATGAAAGACCCAGAGCTCCAAAAATCTAATTTGCAAGTCACTGGCCTCTACTGTTTTCCGGGCATGTAGCATAAAATACTTTATGTCTTATCAGTTTTTTTCTACTTTACAGAAGTAATAATTGTTCATTATCAAAATTGGAATGTATAACTATACAAGAAAATGAAGGAAATAGAAAGAAAGAAAAAAAAAACCAAATAACTATCATCCCCCAAACTCTGAGATAAATACTAGTAAAATATTGGACATTTTTATTTTGATCATGAATCTATGAATTTGTATGGATACCTATACTCATATGTTCATATCAACTTAAAATCAGCTTTTGGTTTCAAGCTATCATTTTCAAATGAATAATTTTCATGTCATTATTTTCATTTAAGGCCATTTTTCATCTTTAACAAGCAGCATATGGGAAACTACACACATTGATGTGTGCCAGCATTTATGAACACTCATGGAGTGAACATTTAAATCAAGATAATGAACATGTCCCTTCCTTCTAAAAGTTTCTTTGTATCTATTTGTAATTCCAATCTTCTCCCCCTTTGTCCTCATCGATGCGTCCACTCCTACCCCTTAGCCCAGGCAACCATGGATTTGCTTTGTCATTAGACATTAGCTTATACTAAAGGTTTTTTTTTTGAGACAAGGTCTCTCTCTCACTATACAGCTCTGGCTATCCTGGAACTCATTATGTAGACCAGGCTGGCCTTGAACTCATGGAGATCCACCTGCCTCTGCTTCCTAAATGCTGGGATAAAGGCATATGCCACTACACCCACTAATACTGAAGTTTTACATAGGTGAAATAATTAGTCATGTATTCTCTGTATATTTTTTCACTCCCTATACTCATTTTTTAGGTTTATGTTGTTGCCTGCACCAACAATATTCCATCTCTTTTATTTCTAAGTAGTATTCTACAATATGTCTATACTACATTTTTATTCAGTCACATGCTAATTAATATTTGCATTTTTCCAATTTAGGACTATTATGAATAAATCTGCTACATTCTTTCATACACAAATCCTTATGTTACCACATGCTTTCTTTTTACTTGAGTCCAAGGTAAAATTAATGACTTCACAATATTCTACTGTTTGAATGTACCCAATTTATTTTTATAAATATAAAAAATATAAATTTTTATAATTGTACCCCATTTATTTTTATTTTCCACAAATATTTTGATAATATATTAATATTGCTATATATATTACAAAATATAGTAGTATCTAAGGCACTGCTGTGGACACTGGTAATTTATTTGAGAGCTGATCCCAGAAATCAGAAAAGAGACGAGGAGAATGAGCTGGAGAAAGGAATAAAGGAGTCAAAAGGTATCTTAGTGAGCTGTTGGCAGATTAAGCTCAATCCCATGGGCTCCCTCTCTGGAAAAAACATGGAGCAGTACTTAAATTGTCTGTCTAGAAAATAAGGAGGTTGGGGCATTCATCATTTATCACTTTCTCCCGTTGATGGGATGTGGTCCCTATAGTTAACTACTATGTAATACTTTGCTCTGCCTGTCACAGTCCGAGTGGCCTTCTGTGGCCCGAGAAAGTCCTGAGGCAGAAGTCTTAAGTCACTACAGTGGATCCATAGTAGAGGCTAGGCTAGAACCATGTATAAACATGCCAATCACAGTATTCTAAGAACCAAGAGACAGGTAGATAGTGTGGAGCAAACAGGCCTGCTTCTCTGTCCCTGTCATGCTGTTAGAGACAGTGTGACATCAAATATCCACATGCCCGACCTTCTAAGTATATGTTGTGCTCATAAAGTGGAGTTAGTTGACTAAACTGTCATTACTTTACTTCCCTGGCAAGGTCGCAATTGACCTTTGACTAACCAGTTGTATATGAGGGCACATGTTTTTCTGTTCATTTGCCCATACTGAACATTTTCACTAAACAAACCGGGAGAATTTGCTAAATGGCTGAAGTAGTTTACCATTTTATATTCAACTGCATTACAAGCACCATGAGCCAAAAGACCACTCATTGTTTATCAGGCAGAGATCTAAAAATAAGCAGATTTAAAGCAACCATGAATATTTGTCTATGGTGATAGAAATGTACCAGGGATAGACTGTTTAACAGTAGCCCCTTCCTTGTAGATTCTGCTTGGCTGCTGACCAGTTACTAGGCCTTGCCCAGCAATCTTTCAGCCGTTGTCTTGTCTGCTGTGTGCTGGGCCCGTGCTTAACCTTGCACATGGCCTCTCTACCCTATGCATTTAGTGTAGTGCAAGTCTTTCCCAATCACTGGGCTTCTCTGTCAGGATTTGCAAACGACTGCTAGGAAGTTAGCCTATTGCTCTGTCAAGAGGTAGGGGATTCTGTGTCCTTTTGTGATCTCAGAACTCAAGCTTGGATATAGACTTGATTATATTGATTGTGTGGCCCGAGAGACTGCCCCAGGATCTCGAGTCTACATTGATATTTGTAAGAAGCTGCTGTGACTGTACCCCCATTTGGTGCTCCGTCCCATGCTGCCTGACTAGCATGCGCTAGGCTTTGGCTTCATTTTCCAGCATTGCATAAATGATGTGTGGTGGTGAACAATTGTCATCTTTATCAGAAGTTGGATTTTCTTGGCTACATAGTGAGTTCAAGGCCAGCCTGGATTACATGAGACCCTGTCTTGAAGAAGAAAAAAAATGAAGAAGGAGGAGGAGAAGGAGAAGTGGAGCAGGAGGGCGAGGAGAAGGGTTTTTAAGAGAGGACAGGGGAATAGCTGACATTTCTCTTGGGATGTGAGGCATGATTGCACATCCCAGGCCACAAGCCAAATGTCTGCCCCAGAGATTCTGGCTCTTTTCAGGCTCCAGCTTTCACCTGTTGGGCTGGCACTGCGTGTGTCAGGGCCCTGAACTTGGCTGCTCCCCCGTGACAGCTGCTCTCCAGCAGGTGGTAGCGGCTAACCTCAGTCCCAGCTGTCTACATGCACTGCTACTCCATCACTTGCAGCTCTTTGTTTACTTCAGCGTGCACATGTCACCCTCTGCCAGCTCACCCCCCTCTCCTACCCTACAGTTGTTTGCCAATCTGTGGTCTACACCGGCAGCTTCCCAGGGCTGACCACAGTCACCCTGCTTCAGCATCCACAGATGGCTACATTTTGAGGCTTCATGTGACTTGCTATATGGCTTGTGAGCTAGGGTGTGGAGATGATTTGTGGACAGAGAGGAGAGAAATGGAACCAGATCTGGAAGCCTCTGAGATGACTGGCAGCTTTATTTTGGGAGGGATTGTGACAGTCTTGATCAGAAAAGGACTTCATGGGAACACCGGGCATTTCTTTTTTGAAATAAGCTCTATTTAAAGAATGATTTTATAATTTCAGACCCTATTTTAGTTGTTTGTTTTTAGACAGGATTTCACTGTGTAGCTCTGGCTGAACTAGAATTCACTATGTAGAACAGGCTGGTCTTGAAATCACAGACCTCTGTTTCCAAGAGATGTACCACCATGTCTGACTATCACTGTTTGTTTTGCTTTGTTTCTTTTATCTTTGGACCACCATACAGAACATGTTGACAGAAAGTGAAATTGTAAATTGAAGGTATGTATGTATGCAGAACTATTGTGAGGAAAGGATATAAAGAAGAAAGGTATAAGAAAGGGAAAGTTATCTTCTCATAAAACCTATTAAAAATAAAGTTTAAAAGTATAACTAGCCGGGCAGTGGTAGTGCACGCCTGTAATCCCAGCACTCGGGAGGCAGAGGCAGGTGGATCTCTGTGAGTTCCAGGCCAGCCTGGTCTACAGAGCTAGTCCAGGACAGACTCCAAAGCTACAGAGAAACCCTGTCTCAAAGAACCAAAATGAATACACAAATAAATAAAAAATAAAAAGTATAACTATACAAAAATCTATATAGCAATTAATTAAACCAAAAATCTACAAAAAGAAAATGTAATGGCAGATGCAGGGGAGACCAATTCCGAGCTTGCTACATGTGTAGAAGTATGATAAGGTTTAAAATAAAAATGGTTCTTAAATAACAGAGAAGCTAAAAAATAGGAATGTCAAATCCACAAATTCAAGACAAATTTCCAAGCTCACTTACAAAATGGTACAAAGAACATAAACATCAGGAAAAAAGCCAAATAACCAACAATGACATGATATCATTAGCATTTATGGAAATCCACCTCCAGCCAACAGTGAGAATGGTTAAAAGCAACATAACATCTACCGACTATATGGACTAGTGGTCAAGATTCAGAAAAGGAAATACAAATCTCACTAACTGCTTCCCAAGTTCATTCATTATGGAGAATCAGGTCCTTTGATTCTTTCTCCTGAGAAGAATTCATTATGTGATTAGTCATGCCTCATTTCCTCTTCCAAATGCAGCTTATATTTTCCCCGATAAAACACGTTCAAAGTTTTAATGATTTAATTTTACATTTATCCTCATATGCTACCTAAGAACGTAATCCTAAACCAAATTCATTTTCATGATGGAGAAAAATGTATTCTACTTATGCCATGTTGTCCAAATGGATGATTTTCATAATCTTTTTTTAGCATTGGTATTGTTGCTGTTCCTTTAATAACTTTTTAAGTCTGATGCTTTTGTAAAATTTAAAAGTCACATATTTATACCTATCATAGTAATGTCAAATTGTGAGGCTTACTTCTAAATACTCTCAAACTTATTTAATCATAAGCCAATACAGAATGATTTATAAACTAGACTCTAATGGTAACTTAATAACACGAGTTAAAGAACTTCTGAAAATTAAGACAATTAAAAATATTCTTGGGGTTAGGGATTTAGCTCAGTGGTAGAGTGCTTGCCTAGCAAGTACAAGGCCCTGGGTTCGGTCCTCAGCTTCATAAGAAAAAAAATATTCTTGCCTTATGCTTCAACAACTTACTTTTAGAAATCTATCCTAGAGAAATGTTGGTTCTGGGTACAAGGCAACAAATCAGAAGAAAAAATGTAAATAGGAAAAATGAGGGCATTATATAACTATTGACAAGAATAAATATTCTAATATATTAACTTGGAAAGAAGATACAGCGTGTTTCTGTCACACAAATGTATAGTACATATATTAGAAAGCCATAGAACACAAATTAAGAGATGCATGTATTTACGTCTTGTCTGCATAGACACACATTCTCACTTACTAGCACTGTTTGCCTCTGGTGATAAGGTGAAGAAAAAACTAGAGACATGTATAGCTTTCTAAGTCTATCTTTTCTGAATTTTGCCCAGATTGTCATCTGGAACTCAGCTGACAAAATTGCTACAATTCTCACTTGTTTCTAAGTATGTGGCCAATGATAGAAGCATATGAGGGAAACCCAGGTGTCTGCTCAGGACTTGTGGGAGAGCAGATGTCTCCAGTAAGGGGTAGCCCTGGTCTGTTAGGGCCTCCCCAGAATCTAATGTAACACATTCTTTGTGGTCCGGATTCAGTTTCCAGCTGTGTTCTGGGAGCCTGTAGACACCAGACACAGAGGAGCAGACAAATCCACACAGGATGGGCTGTCTTTACAAAGCTCAGCAGCTGTCTGGGAAATCCAAACACAAGGGAAGTCCTTTCATCAGCAGCACATACTACACCAACAGGAACCAAAATAGGAGAGCAGATCCCACCACAAGGAACAAGGATCCTCACTGCTGTTATACACGTATATTTTCAAGGCTTTATCGCTGGTATTGTCACCAGTATTAGAAGTGTGAAATGAAAAGTATTGTTTGCACATGAAACCTCAAGATAATTAAAAAGTGGGAGGTTTATCTTCAGGGGAGATAAGTAAAATGGCTAAAGAGAAATGCCCCAAAGTAAGCAGCTTTCCTGCTCATCTTAGTAACTAATCCAAAGCTACATGAAATTAAGGGGAACAAGTTTCCTTTTGAAATTATTTACCTGCAATCTTACTTTCAAAATGAATCTGTGTAAGGAAAATGACAAAGTATTATAGAGGAGTGACTTAGAGGAATATATGAATAAATGAATATAGCACCAATTGATGAAAAGACTGAATACTGGAAATAGTTTTCCAAATTAGCATACCGATTTAATACAACCACAAGAGCAATTGAGTGGCTCTGCCAGCTACTGAAGCATAATATAAAACTTATACGATTTCACAAGAGCATCCTGGCTGAATACTTCTTTTGACAAAAGACACACCATTCCATTGCATAGATTTTTGTGGGTGTGTATGCACAAATATCTACACAAAGACATATTCAAAATATACAGAAATGAGAACATGATATTCATATGAAAATTAATATATTCATCAATGGTAACTGATTGTGGGAAAATTACCCTGACTTATTTGAAAAAAATAATGCATAATAAATGAGGTCTAGTGGTCAAGAGATTATTCATGAGAACTGAAAATAATTGACTCTCTGTGGAAAAGTGTTATATTTCATGTCATGCAAGAATAAAAGGCAAATGCTTTTTAAAATGTTTCATAAAAGCCAAAACCAGTGAAGTAAATAAATTTTGATTAACACAGAAAATATCTTAGGATATCTTAGAATAGAGTTCTCAAGTGTCAGAGCAATAAACAAAAATTAGCTGAGTAAATTTACACAAAGTATGCAAAAAAAATGAAGGGTATAGCAGATGGCCAGAATACATGCAGATATAGCAAACTCATGTGAAAATAAAGACATGATTGGGAAGATGACACTTTTCAAATAAAAATCCTAACCAGAGTTTCTGCATAACTTGGCAAGGTGACCCTAAGATTCTGATAGGAGAGGAAAAGACAAATCTAAGACACTTGGAACTTGCCCTGTGAAATAATGAAGAATTGCTAAAAAGGTATCATAATGGGACAGTTTTCCATTTGTAGGAGACTCAGTTAGTCTTCTCCAAAGGAAATGCACTCACTATCGTGTACCCCATCAAGATAAATGGAACAGATCCGAGAGCTGAATGGAAAAGAAATCTTGAAAACTTCTGAAAAGCAGGTAAGAGACAGTATCTAGAATTCAGAGCTTTCCCAGACAAGTACACGGCTTGCCAATGAAGCGCAGCCAAGCAAATACAGAGAGCAGAAATGTAAATACAACAAAAAGCAAAGTGCTTTCAATGACTTAAAAAGAGAAGCCATGGAAATGTTAAGAGAAATACACTAGTATCTTAAAATATGCAGAGGACTCTACAATTCAGTAAGACAAAAGGAGACATCCTGTAGGCAAGCTATATGAGAAAATGAACTCACAGACGAGGAAGAACTTAGCACTAAATAGATGCATATTTCTTGACTTCTCTGATTTTTAGGAAACACAAACTAAACAAAGCTATGCTATTTCGTAGCTATCAGACTAGAGTATTTGAGAAAAAGGAACTTTCTCATCCCCAGTTACACAATGAGTCTGAAGCCAGCTTGGGCTACAGGAGATTCTGTCTCCAAGGGGGTGGGATTTCTTTTCTTTATTGGGATAGGTGTAACTTGACAAATCATTCCAGAATGAATTTTTCACTTTAAACGTACAGAGCTGTAAGCTGATCTGTTCTCTGACATATGTGTGAAGAATCATATGGCAGATTTTCTTTGCAGCTCTGTTTGTAATGTTAAGTACATTTGTATTCAGCAATGGAGTGTCACGGAGCAGTTCAAAAGAGATGTAGTTGCAAAGTAGGTAGACCTCAGCAAAACAGCCAAGGAACAAGCAAGATGATGCATAAAACATCAAATACTGCCATTTTACTTTGCTTTTATAATTGTAAAAGGAGATTTATTCAGTTAGTTTACACAATTACAGGGTGGGTAATCTAACTGTGACTGTCTGCACTCTCAAGACCCAGAAAGTCCAGTAGCTGCTCACTCCAAGAAGCCAGAAGCCTTATAATGGGACGAATCAGTGAGGTGGCCCTGGTTGGAGGCTGAGGAGTTGGAAAGCTCCCCTGGAATGCTGATAGCATGGGTCCACATTGAAAGGTGAACTAAACTGTGGGCCTGACATTCATAGGCATCAGCTGTAGGAATGTTAGTTAGGAACAGTGGCATTACCATACATTAGCTGCCACCCTCCTCTGTCTCTTCCATCTGGGCTCCAGCCTACTGAATGGCACAGTCCACAATCAGAGTGAGTCTGTGCACATGAGTCACTGTCCCACAGGGTATGTGTGTTTGTGTACTTCTTAAGATAGGGTCTTGCAATATAGCCCTGTTTGGCCTGATACTATTATGTAGCCCAGGGTAGAGGTAGTTTTGAATCCACATCGGTCTTCTGCTTCAGCCTCCCTGAGTGCTGAGATTAGAGGGGTAGGCCATCCTGTGCAGTTCATGATGCCACACAGAAAACCACCCTTATGATAGGTAAGAAAAAATGTAGAAAATGGGTATCATATACAGTGAAAGGAAGTATACCAAGGTAGGATACAAGCCGGAAAGAATATCTGGGGGATTTCACAGTATTCACACTGGATGTATGGGAATGCTGGGTGTGTCGGCTTCTGCAATATAATTCTTCATATTAAGGTATATTGAAGCTTACTAAAGGCAATCAAACTGGTGCTCTGTTTTGTAAGTCTTCCAGCTGGAGGAAGGTTTATGGTGGGAATCTTATTTCTCTCAGAACATCTTCAATTACCCTCTCTTTGTTCCATAGCAATAACTATTTCTTGGACTTCCTAGTCTGTTATATGGACATTTAATACAGTATCAATTTTATGTACATTAAAAGCTTTGTTATTTACATGAACTATGAACCAATGGCTGAGGAGTCTCCATGGAACTGGACCAGGCCCTCTGGATAAATGAGACAGTTGATTAGCTTGAACTGTTTGGGAGGTCCCCAGGCAGTGCATGAGCTGGCTTTTTGGAACCTGTGGCTTTTGCAGGGACACTTTGCTCAGCCTTGGTGTAGGGAGGAGGGGACTGGACCTGCTTTGGCTGAGTCTACCAGGCTGGGCTGACTACCCAAGGGAGGGGTGGATTGGGGGAAGGGCTGGGGTGGGAGGAGGGAGGACGGGGGAATGTGTGGCTGATATGTGAAATTAAGTTAATTATAAAATAAAAATATTAAATAAAAAAAGCTTTGTTATCAACCACCACATAAATTCTAAACTATAAATTGTATTTGCTACGCAGGCATTGTTTCAAATATGTGTTCTTTCCCCCATTCTCCCCATAGCTAAAAATAAATTGAAGCTTCTGTCATGGGTAGCAAGTATGGGGTTAGCAACAGTCCAGATACCAAGGGGGCAGGTGTGATTTCAAAGCTCCAGAGAACCACAAACTCAGTAAGTGCATGGGATTCCATATATGCTGTGAACAGGAAGCATTGTGGCCATGGCTAATGTGAAGGCTCCATCTGGCATTTTTGGTGTTATATAAAATGTTATGTCAGCAACAGATGGTGGGGCTAAGCGTTAGGAGATTTTACTTATGCCCAATTATCAGGTTTGTGAATCTGAACATTAAACAGTTCACAGATCCTTGAAAATACACAAGGTGCTAGAATTTCTCCTGCTGAGCTGTTTTTGCAAAGTCATAGTTTCTAGTCTGCTTTTGCTCCCTTTGAACCAACAAACCTGCTTTTGTCTTCAAATACTCATCTGAGCTCCCAAGATAACTGATTCTCCTACTGTCTCAGCGAATGCTTAGTGTATGCTTTCAGGAAATCAAGAAAGGGTTTATGTGTGTGTGTGTGAAATTGTCATATCGCCTCTCACTTTGTTTTCTCTGACATGACCAAAGAAGCATATAGACCTGATTTCTCTCAGCTGCAGTGGAATTTGCAGCCTGATATGTTTTGCCCTCAACGAACTTCTTCCGGACTGTTTCCCTTCTCTGTATGAGGGTAGCAAAAATTACAGATCTTATTTCTAAGCTATTCCTTTCCTTTTAATATTTATTTTTATTTATACATATGCCACATACGTGTGGGCACATAAATAATAGCAGAAAAGGGCATTTGATGGTCTGGAGTTAGAGTTACAGACCATTGTGAGTCACCTGACTAACATGGGTGCTAGAAAACACACTTGGGTCTTCTGTGCTGGGAACCAAACTCTGGTTCTCTAGAAGAGCAGGAAGCACTCTGAACTGCTGTCTCATCTCTCCAGCCCCATGACTAATTTCATTCAATATGTTTGTACTGGATCCGGAATTTTCCAGAAGACATGACCTCATTATTGAAACAAAAACAACAAAAAACCAAAATTCTGGTGTTGCAGTCTTTCAAATCACGTGTGTGTGTGTGTGTGTGTGTGTGTGTGTGTGTGTGTGTGTGTGTGTGTGTGTGTAGCTATGTAAGCATGGTTCAGATTGGCTTAGAAATGTTTGGTTTTGTGTTCTTTTGGTATGCTTTAGTTGGGTTTGCTTACCACTGCTTCAGTTGGAACCCAGGGCCTTGAATGCTCTAGCATGGGGCTATGCCCTCCACCCTTTCAAACCTGGCCCCACCACTTTAGAGCTGCATGTTTTGCACAAGCTGGACAATGACATGCCTGGAGGAGGAGCTGTTGCTTTGAATGGAGTATTCTGTGGGTGGCCCCAGAAGTGTATTAGGTGGACTTTTAAAGAATTTGCTATAGGAGACAAAGATGTCCCAGTGTTAGCTACTGGCTCTGATACTGGTCCACTGGGTTGGGTTGGTACAAAGTCATGCTTCTCCCCTGAGTGGTCACCCACTGAGAATGACACTCAGTTTAGAAATGAATGTAGGCCTGTTGCTGGAGTATGAGAGACTCCTATAGGAGATTGAAGCAATGACATGTTAATCTGGCCAAGAGCGTTTCAAGAGCAGATTATATAGCCTGTCTCCAGTCATTGTCCTTCATCCCTTACTCCCATTAGCCATCACAAGTGTGAGACTTGCATACAGTCTAGCCTCTAGCTGCCCACTGCTATTACTCTGCTTTGTCCTGTTCCTCATAATGGTTCTTTGCTTCAGGGCGAAGTCAGCGGGGTTGCTCTTGTTCTGGGCCACTCAAGTTCTCTGGCTTGGGTCTTCTGAAAGGTGGGTATAGAGACATTATGTCATTTCCTCTTTTATGACCAACTTTTGTCTTGGCATCTACTTCCCGAAAGACCTAGACTGAAACACAGAAAAAGAGTAAACTTAACGTAAGATTGTGTTAAAATAGTTATTCTGCCTCTTTTGTGCTATTTCTGATCTCCAAAGAGGGACTTTGTTGCTGTGCCTGTATCCTGGGCCTCTTTTGTAGTAGAGAGGAATCCAACAAGCAGCGTCCAAGGCTGTCTTGAGGTCTTGAAAAATAGAGAGAGGCAGATCTCCTCATGCAGAGTGCTTGAATCCAAAGGCATTGATATAGTCAGGGCTGAGCCTGAGTCTGGACAGTCCAGTCTGACTCAGTCATCTGAGATCTGGATGGCCTTAAACATGCTGCCTTTTCTTTGTGAGCTTCAATTGGCTCACAGTTTCTTGTCTGCAAAGGGGGTATGTGGGTGGCAATAATGCCTATAGCTGTAAAAAGAAACAGACTTAGAATAAGGGCTTAATAAATAGAAGATTGTAAATAAAAATCTAGTTCTGGTTAGTACCAAGTTCTTTTACATATATGACACCTGTAAAAGTTGTCAAACTTTACAGATAATTAGTAGGCTTTAACTTTTTCTTCATGGAGTAAAATATATATGTGTGTGGGTTAGTCTTTGTCAAGTGACACAAACTAGAGTTATCTGGGAAGAGGAAACCGCAATCAGGGAACTGGATCCATCAGATCGGACTGTAGAAATGGGGCATTTTTTAAATGATTGATGTGGGAGGACCCGACCCACTGTGTGTGGTATCACCATTGGACAGGTGGTCCTCTGTTGTATATGAAAGGTAGCTGAGAAAACCAGGGGAACAAGCCAGTAAGCAGTATTCCTCCATGGTCTCTACTTCAGTTCTAACTTCAGGTTCCTGTTGTGAGTTCCTACCCTAATGCTTTTCAGTGATGGAGTGTGACCTGAGACTTATAAAGTGAAATAAACTCTTTCCTTCTTAACTTGGCTTTGATTGGTCTTATTTATTTATTTATTTATTTATTTATTTATTTATTTATTTATTTATTTATTTTTTGAGACAGGGTTTCTCTGTGTAGCTTTGCGCCTTACCTGGAACTCACTTGGTAGTCCAGGCTGGCCTCGAACTCACAGAGACCCGACTACCTCTGCCTCCCAAGTGCTGGGATTAAAGGCATGCATAATCATTTTAAGTGTGCAATTCAGGTGCATTATATTCACAAAGTTGTGTAACTAACCCCCATCTCTGTATTTTTTATCACCCAAATATTCCATTATCAGGCATCACTTCTTTCTCTCTAATAACTATTATATTTTCTAGACAGTCATTTCATTACCCATTCGCCCTGATCATGTGAACTTAAGGGTCATAGATTCTGTCTTTGTATTTTGAATGATGTACTAAATCTTTTTATGGTGGTGGTGGGAGACCTAGGGATCAAAACCAGAACTTTATCATACTAGAAAATCTATCTACCACTGACCAATATACTAAATCAATCTCTCTCTCTCTCTCTCTCTCTCTCTCTCTCTCTCTCTCTCTCTCTCTCTCTCTCCTCTCTGTATGTGTGTGTGTATTTTGAGACAGGGTCTCACTGTATATCTCTGGATGTCCTGAAACTCACAGAGATTTGCTTACCTCTGCCTCCAGAGAACATTGGGATTAAAGGTGCACCACCATGCCTGGCATTCCAGGTATTAAGTCAGAGATAAACTCTATGCTTTAAAAATCTTGTTAAACTGTGCTGTACTATACTTACATATATATTTGTTCACACACACATACACACACACACACACACACACACACACACACACCACACACTAGGCTAGGATCCACATATAATTGAAAGCATATGACTTCTTATTTCTGAGATTGTGTGTCCTTGTTTAATATCATACATTTAAAGTCCTTCCACTTTACTACAAATTTTGATTTCACTTTTCTTTAGCACTGAATACTATCCCATCTCATACATGTACTGCATTTTTATCCATTCATCTGTGATGGAAAGCTACATTGGTTTCATCTCCTTGCTATAGTGTATAAGGCAGCAATACAGTGCGACATGTAGAAAGTACAAGAGAGGGTAAATGTTATGTAATGAGGAAGAACTGAATGCAGGTAAAAGACACTTGAGTCATGAAAGAGAATATGAAGCTAACTTTTTTTCTAGTTTTAACTGTCATGGATTTTATTTTGTTCTTTGGTGGTGGATAAGTGCACAAAATATATTTTGATAGTGAAAGTGTAAAATTATTGTGAACCTCCACAGCTTCAGAATTCTAATTGTATAGAAGTTTATTGAGATGTATAGACTTGGGGCCTGGTGAATTTTGGTGTGTGATTTTTTTGTTGTTGTTGCAAGTTATTTGTAGTAAAGTTTTAATTATAAAACTTGAATGTTTGCTTGGCATTACTATCTCACCCTCTTTTTTTGGCTTTGTAATAAAACTTGAAAATTGAAAAAGAGATCATTCAATTTAAGTTAGAAGATAGCCCTTTACTCATTCCTGTTTGCCATATGCCCTTTTCCTACCCTACTGCAGTTCCTAAAGACCACAGCATGTGATTGTTGAAGTAAATAAAATGCCAGTTGTAGGTCAACAGAAGATCTATGACAAGGAACCAAAAGAAAACCACAAGGACCCCTTTTCATCCCAGACTTAGTTTGTTTTTTTACAGAGGTCTTTTGACTTTGTTCTTACTCAAGTGAAGTGAACTAGTTGGTAACATTTGAGGAGAAATGTGTGTGCCTTTCTAAATTAAAGGAGGCTAAACATGCCCTTCTCAGTTATTTTCCTTTGTTTTGCAGAAGCCTTTTATTTGGCATAGTTAAGTATGGTTTTGCTTTTGTTTCTTATGCTTTTGGTGCTATATTCAAAAATACTACTGCCAGGATCAAAGTTACATAGTTTTTTCTTCTTGTATTTTCTTCTAGGAAGTCTGTGTATCCAATCTTATGTTTAAGTCTTTAATCCATTTAAAGTTGTATTTTGTTGATGGTATATGGGTCCAAAAAGTCATTCTTTTGCTTGAAGATATCTAGTTTTCCCAACACCATTTATTGAAGACTGTCCCTTATTGAATGTGTATTCTTGGCACCTTTATCAAAGTCTGGCTAACTATGCATAGGCGTATCTCTAGGCTCTCTGTTCTATTCCATTGATCTATGTTTGTTTCTGGAATGACAAAAGTACCTCAGCAATGTCTGCACCTTCATGTTCACTGAGGCTTATTTATAACAAAAATAAATCTTCATTAATATATAAATGTATGAAGAAAACATGGCACACACATATTACTCACAGTAGGTATTATTCAACCATAAAAAATAATGTAATTCTTCTACATGTAAGAACATGGATGAATCTGGATTACATTATTGTAAGTGAAATAAACTAGGTAGATATACGTACTATATGGTCACACTTACATCCGAAATCTAAAAGCAGTTGACTTCCTGGAAGCAGGCAGTAGAGTGGTGGAGATAAGAAAAAATGGAAAATGTTGGTCAAAAGGTACACATTTTCAGTTATAAGATGGAAAGCATGGTGACTACAGTTATCACACAGTCTTATTTACTTTAAATTTTCTGAGAGTAGAGCTTAAGGCCCTCACCATGCACAAATGCCATTTCATACTGTATACATATACCAAATAAGTCATCATCGTATACCTTGAATGTATATAATTTATATTTATTGTTTATGCTAGCTTCAGTAAAGCTAGAATAAAATCCCTGAATCACTTCAAAATAGAAGTACAGAAATGCCCACATGGGAAGAATCAGCACTATCATAACAAAGTACGTGCTAGAGTTTAGAGTTTGCATGCATGAGGTTGGATTCCAGACCTTAGAGTCAGCAGTATCTTAGAGTCAGCAGTGAGAAAAGTCCTATGCTGAGCCTACTGGAGTTCAGTGAGTTGGAATTAGCTATGTTTGTGGCATGTTACAAGCTATAACTTGATTTTGAGATATCACCAACAAGGTAATGATTTAGAACAGGGTTGCTGGACCATGGTACTATTGACATTTGAAGCCAGTGGGAGCCATCCTTGATATTGAAGGAAGCTAGAGCTCTACCCACCAGATGCCAGGGCTGCCCCACACCAGTGACTACCAAAAATGTTTGCAGAAATTGTGAAATATCCTCTGGGGAGGGGGAGTTAGCATTACTTTTATAAGTGGAGATAGTGTTTTTCCAGGTGTTTCTTCTAAAGCTTTTTTGTTTGGCTTTCTGCACCAGGATAAGGAAATGAGAAGAATGCCATTCATACTCTCCTATTCTCTCACATCCTTCCTTCTTTTCATTCACGCCTGCTATGTGGCCTTAAAAATGTTTGCCTCTTCCTCTTCAGAAATAAGCAATGCTTCATTGAATTGATTTAGGCTTGTAGTTTATTCTCCTATGGCACGAACTCAATAAATCTATGTATTTCCATACCAAACAAAAATGTTATGTGGCAAGTGGATGATATTAGCTAGACTTCATTTTATAAAGCATTCCAAGGGATTTTATTTTATGAAGCATCACTCAAAACTTTGTAAACATCATGAAAATTGTGAAAGCACATTAATTACTTTTTCAAGAAAATGACTACTAAGCTAAAGTCTGAGACTTTTTGTTTCCTTGAGGACTCTCTATGGCTTGAGGAAGAAACAGACTTTCTGAGGTGAGTATTCTCTATGACTAAGCCCACCAGGGAACTATAAGATTAATTAATGTTTATAAAATATTTTTGAGATGAAAAACACAATTAGCTCAAACCACTGCTATGACATGCTGCTTTCAAAACCTCATCCACAATGTTAGCATCTGTCTTAAGCAGGCCTGAGGGAGAAATGAGAAGAAGAAATGGTGACAGGAGATGATGAAGGTCCTTATGAGATTGGAAGGGCAGTGTTTCTTTTTTTCATATACATATATTCTTTGTGTCTTTCACATTATGCATCTCCATCCCATTCATTTCCCTATCCCTTCATATCTGTCCTCTGCCCTTGCAACCTACCCTCCAAAATAAAATAAAATTTAAGAGAAAAAAGAGAACTCAGTCTCATCATGGAAGCTGTAGTGTGACACAATTTACTAACCCTTTTGTCCGTATATCTTTACTTGCAAATGTTCATTGGTCTGGTTCAAAGCCTCTGGTTTCTGCTACACTATCTGGGCACTCTTGGTTATCCTGCCGTTGCCCTGTGTTATGGAAATCTCGCAGTTTTGAGTCTGCTGGTCAGGTCCCTTCATGTGTTCCAGCACATCACAGATGGGTTGGATATTGGGATGAGCCAACACATAACCCTGGTTCTGAGCTTAGGTAGTTGCAGGGTTCTTCAGCCCACCAGCTCTCCGTTGTCCTCACCAGGGTGAGCTCTCCAGCATTGCCCTGGTGAGTTGAGCAAGGTGTGGGCCAGGGCCAGTTCTCCTGCTTTCATGTCCTCAGGGTTAGACCTCCCACATCTACACCTTCAGGGTCAACTCTAGTGTGTTGCCCAGGCATGGTGTAGGGACCACTCTCCTGAGCAACTGATGAGGGGTAGTGCCAGCTTGCCCACCTGCCTCAGGCATTGATGGGTTGGGCAGGAGGGACTCTTTCCCTTGCCCATACCACCACATGACAGATGAGTAATGGGGACAGATTTCTTTTGCTCACAACTGCGGGGCTGGCTCGCTCACACCTCCACCAATAGGACTGATGCTATTGTGCTGCCCAGGTGAGGTGTAGGACCTGCTTTTCTGAGCATTGTAGCTGCTGGGGGACAGGGGCAGCTCTCCCATTCTTATGACCTCAGGGCCAGCTCTCCCCCAGAAGGGCAGTGTTTTAAAGCTTTGGCCATGTGTGTGTTGTACATAGTTCTGATTTTCAGAGCAGCCTCTAACTGGCTAATTCTTCATGTGATTAAATAATGAAAAATGTATGTTCCAGTTGCTGCCGTGACAAGAAATCAATACAGGTTAGCATCCGGGGTGAGAATCAGGAGGCAGAGTTAGTCAGCAGGTTTAGCCTGTGAGGAGGAGACTGGTTAAGAAGTTAGAGTTCTTTTTTAGAGTCACAGAAAAGAAGGCAAGGATGGGCGACCTACTTTATTGACATGGATTATGGGAGATCTTCAGTATTTTTGGCCAGATGTGTTATACCAAGTGATTATATGATATATCATCCAAAATGAGATCCTTGAGAATGAAAGCTAATAATAAGTATGCTGGGCTGATAATGTGGGTCTCTCCCAGGAACACCATGATAAAGAGACCACTGCAGTTGTTACCAGGTACTGGGAATCGAACTCACAAGAGACATAACTGCAGCAAGTGCTCTTATCCACTGAGTCATCTCTCAATATCCTTGGTTTGCCTTTTTAAAAAAATGAATTCTGAGTACTTTAAAAATATTTGTTCAAAGCTAAGGTGCCTCCTTCTATAATTCATGTCAGTAAGTGAATGTAGACTCCTTGTCTTTCTGCGCATGACCTCTTTCTAATAGAAGCTACACATAAACACCTGATAGTGGAACCCAAATCACACATCTGTGCTACAGAAAGTCTGGGGAATGGGGATTTTAGCTTTCTTGCTATAACACACTGGGAAAGTTCATTAATAGGCCAATCTTTGATCATGCAAACTGTCAAGATTACTCACTTACCTCACCAAATATTTATTGAATGCCTGCTAAATTCATGCAGGAGGTGAGAGAATCTCGTCAAAAGCTTTAAAATACCAATTTCTCAATTTTTTTCACGTCTTTATCCTCATCTACTTTTAACGTTAACCCATTTACCTCTATTTTACAGTGGAATTATTCCTTATCCATCTTGACTTCACAGATTTTTTTTTATGACTTGGAAAATGTTATATTGAAACTCATTTTAATATGCAATTAATACATACCAATAAAAGCATTTTTCCTTTTTTTGAGAATTTCTTAACTACATATACTGTGTTTTTTATCAAATACTTTCTCTACTTCCTGCCTTCCAATTTCCCCCCTACTCCCCACCACTTTTCCTCCAACTTCATGTGCTCTCTCTTTTAAAAAAGTCTCAGCTAGGAGCAGGATTTCATGGGTCTCTCACCCATTCATGCTGGGATTTTGGTTGGCTTGATTGACCACCGATACTGTACAGCCAAGCATAGCTCCTGTGTGCTATGGTCATGTGTGCAAATAATGGTCATGTCCAGCAAATAATATTTTGCTTCAAACATCCACTAGTTCTTCTTTTCTTCCCCCTCTTTCATGATGATCCCTAAACTTTGGGGGATGGGATGTAACACAGATGTCCCATTTAGAGGTGAGCATGCCACAGCCTACTATTCTCTATATATTGACCACTTGCGAGTCTTTATATCGCTCACTATCTACAGCACAAAGAGGCTTCTCTGATGAGTGAGGAAACATGCACTAATCAATGGGTATAAAGATATGAGCTAAGGGGCAGTTTAATACTGTATACATTTGGTAGAAAATTATTTTTGGTTCATTTATGGGGCCTGTGAGCTCTTGGGCAGATTTACAGTACCAAGCAAGGGATTTCTCCTGTGGATCAGGCCTTAAATCTAATCAGATAGTGATTGGCTATTTGTCACACTCCTGTCACTATTTCACCAATGGGAATATCTTGTCAGGCCACTTGTTATAGCTTGCTGGGGTCACAGCTGAATAATGACATATTTTTGATGGTTTTAAATGTAGAACAGTGACTTCATATTTGGATGTATAATAGTGCCTAGAAAAATGGTAGTACCAGAGAGAATGGAAGTTCGTGAGGATCCTACCTGGCTGAGTGAGAATCTAGACTGATTTATTTGTCTTCAGTGAAGATTTGAGCACTGAGACTCATGTGGTCTTAAATATCCTGTAAGCATTCATATACTTACCTGAAATCCAGTTTTGATGAATGAATGTGCCACATATCCAAACCTGTACC
The DNA here is from genome assembly GCF_903995425.1 of Onychomys torridus. NCBI lineage: Eukaryota > Metazoa > Chordata > Mammalia > Rodentia > Cricetidae > Onychomys > Onychomys torridus. Next base: position 57,296,239 of record NC_050466.1, on the reverse strand, counting down.
CTCGTTGAAATATTTTTAGACACATGCAAAATTCTTTTGGCACCATGCAATCAATGCACCTCAATGATCTTAATATTAAAGATCAGATGAAATATACTGTGGTATATCCACATCATTCAACCAGTCATTAAAAAAATACTCCACCAACAATGTTTTCAGGGTCACTGTGCTCTCTTAAAGGAAAAGGAAATATATATTAAAAAAAAAATACTTGCCAGGGTACAGCTTGTTCTAGCAGAGCTCTGTCCTAGTTTCTTGCCTGTAACAACCACTAAGGGACTCTTCAACTCCATCTGCACACTGAGAATTTAATCACAGTTCAAGAGTATCCATCTCCCCTTGGCCTGAAACCTCACAACAAATCATGGGTAATACTGAGCTAGAGGATCAATAATGCCAGGTGGCCCGGATGTAATCAATCCCTCAACATTCACAAATTTATCCTAAGTTTCTTGGCCATCTAAATTGTAAAAACTCATATGTGCTTGTAAATTTTATGTTAACTTGACACAGGCTAGAGTCATTTGGGAAGAGGAGACCTCAACTGAGAAAATGTTCCCACAAGATTAGCCTACGGGCAAACCTGTAATGTATTTCCATGATTAATGATTGATTTAAAAGGCCCAGACTTTTCAATGTGAATGGTACCATCCCTGGGCAGGTGGTCCCAGATGTTATAAGAAGGCAGGCTGAATGAGTCATGAGGAGCAAGGCAGTAAGCAGTACTCTTCTATGCAGCTTCTTCCTCCAGGTTCCTGCCCTGTTTGAGTTCCTGCCCTGACATCCCCAGTGATGGACTCTTACCTGGAATTGTAAGCTGAAATAAAGCCTTTCCTCCCCAAGTTGCTTTTGGTCATAGTTGTTTTACTCAGCAGCAGAAATGTTAAGTAAGACATCATGCTTACCAGATTTGCTAAATTTTCTATCATTATGGACCTGAGCATCTGAAAGACATACATGGTAAAAGGAAAAGTTAGAGGTACCATGACCACTTATCTATACAGACAAAGATCAGTTGTTCTGCCCTGTGACTTAGGATTTCACTAGCAATTACCCTGTTAGGGGTAATGTATTCTTAAACATCATTTTGGGGAACCATGAAGTCTTGACCAGTTTCTGAGAAACACCCTGAAAACCTACTATAGATTATCTCACAGCATATGTCCACATTAAAATTGTTGAGGTCATCATTTCATTTCTGAATTTATCTACCCTGTATGGATACTTACAGAAGGCCCTTTCAGAAAATCTTTAGTATCATCAGAAGATTCCTATAAGAATGCCACCACCAATATAAAAATGATGGAAAAAATGGAAGTTTTCTTTTGCCTCTATCAAGAAAAACATTAAATTCATACACTGTCAATAAGCATATAATCAAATTTTATGTTCTCATATAATATCATGCAGATGAGAGTGTATTAAATATATACATGCTGAGACATATGAATGTAAGATTTCCAAAGTATTTCTAAATCATACCTGAAAATATGATGGTCTCTAAGGAATGAATGTGGCCCAACCTCATATCTGTATGCTAGTTATGAGAGGAGAAGGATCCTCACAAAGAAAACTCACACCATCATTTTAGACACACCTTCCTCTTCTATGTGGATATTGAAGATCAGGTGGTCTGTACTGTTGGTATGACCACTTTATGACAAACATGGTTAGGGGTGATATTCTGTCTGCAATAGTTCAGGGACAACTTAACTATTGTGTTTCCTTAGAACCACGTGTAAGAAAATATACCAGTTCCTGGGTAGGCTGATATAGAAGGGTTGCAATTTCACAGCCTGACTTGGCTGCAGAGGGACTTTGTACCTGGCCCGGTTAACACAAAGGGACCATCCCCTAAAATTAGGTTCGATCCTCTGGGAAATGCAAATCAAAACGACTCTGAGATACCACCTTACACCTGTCAGAATGGCTAAGATCAAAAGCACAGAAGACAGCTTATGCTGGAGAGGATGTGGAGCAAGGGGAGCTCTCCTCCACTGCTGGTGGGAATGCAAGCTTGTACATATGGCGCTTCCTTAGAAAATTGGGAATCCATCTCCCCCAAGACCCAGCTGTAGCACTCTTGGGCATATTCCCAAGGAATGCTCAATCATACCACAAGGGCATTTGCTCAGCTATGTTCATATCAGCATTGTTTGTAATAGCCAGAACCTGGAAACAACCTAGATGCCCTTCAACTGAAGAATGGATAAAGAAAATATGGTACATATACACAATGGAATACTACTCAGCAGAAAAAAACAATGACATTATGAGGTTTGCAGGCAAATTGATGGATCTAGAAAAAAATCATCCTGAGTGAGGTAACCCAGACTCAAAAGGACAAACATGGTATGTACTCACTCATAGGAGGATACTAGATGTAAAACAAAGATGACTAGACTGCTACACAACTCCAGGGAGGCTACCTAGAAAATGGGACCCTAGGAAAGACCAATGACAGAGAAATGGATGAGATCTACATGAACAACCTGGACAACAGTGGGAGTAATGAAGGGCAAGGTTTGAGGGAAAGAAAGCTTAGGGGAGCAGGAGATCCCAGCTGGATCAAGAACAGAAAGGGAGAATGAGGAATAACAGACCATGATAAATGAAGACCACATGAGAACAGGGATAGGCAGAGTGCTCAAGAGGTCCCCAGAAATCCACAATGATATATCCTCTGTAGTCTGCTGACAATGGTCGAGAGAAAGCCTGATCTGACCTAGTCTGGTGATCAGATGACTAAACACCCTAACAGTCGTCTTGGAACTCTCATCCAATAACTGATGGAAGTGGATGCAGAGATCCTCAGCCAGGCCCCAGGTGGAGCTCCAGGGGTCCAACTGTCAAGAAGGATGAGGGTCTGCAAGAGCGTGAATTGTTGAATCCAAGATTGCAAAAAGCACAGGGACAAATAGCCAAACGAATGGAAGCACATGAATTATGAACCAAAGGCTGTGGAGCCCCCAGCTGGATCAGGCCCTCTGGATAAGTGAGACAATTGAATAGCTTGATCTGTTTGGGAGGCACTCAGTCTGTGGGACCAGGATCTGTCCTTAGTGCATGAGCTGGCTGTTTGAAATCTTGGGCTTACACAGGGACACTTTGCTCAGTCGGGAAGGAGGTGACAGGACCTGCCTGTACTGAATCTACCAGGTTTAAATGAATCCCCAGGGGTGCCTTGATCCTGGAGGACATGGGAATGGAGGGGAGGGACTGGGGGGAAGGTGGAGGTGGGGGTGGGAGGGGGGAGGGCAGGGGAACCCATGGCTGATGTATAAAATTTAAAACACATAATAATAAAGAAAAATAATAAAAATAGAAAAAGAAAAGAAAAAAAGCCTGCATAAATGTGTTTCAGGATAGAGTTTGTTCCTTATAATATTTGTGTACCAACACTGTTAAAGAATACAACTGAGCTGAGTCTTGGGTACATATACTCTTAAGCAAGTTTATTCTTTCTTGATAGGAAACATGCTAGGTTTACAAGTAGGCTAAAAGTTAAGACTCCACTAACATTCCTCAGGTTCAGCATGTATCTTCTCTATCTTATAAAGTATGTAAACTCTTTATGGTGGTTTGAATAGAAATGGCCCCTATAAACTCATGTACTTGAATGCTTGGCCCATAGAGAGGGGCTCTATTAGAAAGTGTGGCCTTGTTGGAGGAAGTGTGTCACTGGGGATGGGCTTTCAAGTCTCAAATGATCAAACCAGACCCAGTATGGCTCATTTCTCTTTCTGCTGCCTGAGGATCCAGATGTAGAATTCTTAGCTACAACAATAAAGTCACTCCTCCATGTCTGCCGGCATACCACCATGCTCTCCACCATGATGATAATATACTAAACCTCTGAAACTGTAAGCCAGCCCTAATTAAATGTTTTCCTTTGTAAGAATTGTCATGATCATGGTATCTCTTCACAGCAATAGAACCCTAACTAAGACAGAAGTGGGTACCAGGGACTGGGGAATTTCTCTGATAGGCCTGACCATGCTTTTGTTTGAAGGGATGTGGACTTTGGATTAGAAAATCAGTTGAACAGTTTATGTGGGTCTTAAGGGGCTATACTAGTAGGGGCATGTAAGACAGTGGTGCTAGAGTGAACTGTGGAGGCCTGGATCTAGAGGTTTCAGAGGAAAATATTTGTATGTGGCCTAGAGACTGTTCTTGTGACATTTTCGTGAAGAAAGTGGCTTTATGCCTTTGTCCAAAGAGTCTGCTTGAGGTTAAAGTGAAGAGATTTGGATTAATTCCATTGGCAGAGGAAATCTCAAAACAGCCTAGCATTGACTCTGTCTTGTGGTTATTAGTGTTCACATTTATGGAGCTCTATAATGAAAAGAAGCAAGCTGAGCAAGGAAAAATTCAAAATATATAGTTCAAGGAGAAAGGGGGGAACAAGAAATGGAATGGAGCTAAATCCTGTGTTCAAGGAGATAAGCATATTTTTTAAAAGACTTTAAATGGAATAAAGGAAGTGGTGATTCACTGCAAGACCCTCCCCAGTGAAGCTTCCAACTTGTGAAAATGAATTAAAGAAAAGCTTAGATCCAGGTATAGTGGTGCATGCCTTTAATCCCAGCACTCTGGAGGCAGAAGCAGGCAGATCTCTAAATTCAAGGCCATACTGGTTTATAGAGAAAGTTCCAGGACATCTAAGTGTAGGGCAGTGAAGGAAATCGAAAACAGAAAGATGGTGAAGACGTATTTGAATACATTTGAGAGGGCAGCCCCAGCAAGCAGCATAGCTTGGCAGTTTCAGCCATGTGGTTCTGGCTTCAGAGTCAACAACAGAAGAAAGCAGATATGGAATCTCTCTCTACAGCTAAGGAAAGCTGCTGAGGCCAGGCATGTGTCAGGGGTGTCCCTAAATGGAGGCCTAGAGAGGCTATTGTGTGAAGCTGTGAAATTGAAGCCTGGATTGCCTTGGAGACTCCAAGATGTTGGAGATGCCAGAGTCCTGTGATACCTGTTGAGAAAAGCTGCTAGCAGAGAGTGGAACCAGCCCAACAGAATGATCTGTGTTGCAGTCAACAAAGCTTAAAGGAGTTGGAGATCCGAATAGCTCTTTGACATCATACATGGAGATACAGAGTTGGAGTTTGCCCAAATGCTTTTCTGTCTTGTTTTGGTCCAGAATTTCCTCATTATGTCTTCTTTTCACCCTTTTTGAATGGTAATGTCTATCCTGTGCCATTACATGTTGGAAGTACATGATCTGCTTTTTTATTTTGATTTTATAGGGGATGACATTTAAGAAATTGGATGAATCTCAGAAGAGACTTTGAACTTATTTTTTTACAGGGTTGAGATGGTTGAGACTATGGGGACCTTTAAAGTTGGGCAGTTTACAGAATTCCAAAGATAAGAGGCTTTCTTGTGAAAGGAGATCATGTAAAAAGAAGTTATTAGCAAAAACTCCATTGTCCATATCAGTATGATGGTAATGATGAAAATGATCTATATCACTGTTTACACCTCTAACATTATGTATGAAGTAAACATTACTGTTAATAACGATAGAAGAACATAAGGCTTAGTAAGGTTGTATGGACATATTTCTGTTTTGTCAACTTACCCGTAACATGTATGTGTGACCACAGTCCATATTGCTATGAAGCATCCTGTGAACATTATCTGGAGTACTGTGTGTGCTTCTGCCAATATACATGTAAGTTAACACAATTTTGGAAGTGTCATTTTGATTCTCTTGGAAGAAATGAGAGGGGAAAATTCATGAAAATATTTATCAAAATATAGTTTTCCTCTACTAGGACTTCTGTCCATTCCCTTGCCAATAATGATTATTTATGGATACTACAATATTACTGGGATATTCAGAATGCTTATCATCATAATTTAAGAACATCTAAATTTTCTGGACCAGAAATCTCAAAACAGACTATTCTTCTCACTGATCTGACTAATCAATAACAGTGTCAACACACAATGATACAATAAATCCTTCTACATTCACCATTTCAACATAAATGTTCTGACCATATACACTGACAAACTCATGTTCATAAGAGTTTCTAAGGACTCCATGATTTCTGGGCTTAACACTCGGTATTGCATATTAAGAGTCAGGGGCACCACTACCACTTACCTATGAAATCAAAAATAATATGTCCTGTGTCATGATTGTGGTTCATTGGTAATTATACAAATATGAAAAATGAAACTTTCAAAGATTGCATTGTGGCACTATGAGTTCTTATCCTGTCTCAAGAAACACATTGAAGACAACCCATTAGGTACATGCTTCACATTAAAATTCCCAAGGTCAATGTACCATTAGGGATCCATCTCTACTATCTGTATATCTATAAATAGTCATGAGCAGAGCTTTGTAAGGGGGCTCTTAATCTTCTTAGAGGATAACTGTAAAATAAATCACCATTAATATCAAAGTGATGTATACCATCCAAACTACAGATAATCTTTTTTTCTTGGTGGTTAATTTTATACTAATTCAATTTATTCATTTATTTTACATCCCTAGTACAGTTTCCCCTCTCTCATCTCCTCCAATTCCTTCATCCATCCTCTCCCACCCCCAACACAATCCACTCCTGTTTCTGTTCAGAAACGGGCAGGCTTCCCATGGGTATCAACAAAGCATGGCATGTGAAGTTGAGGTAGGGCCAAGCTCCCCTTCTTGTATTAAGGCTGGGCAAAGCAACTCACTATGAGGAATAAGTTCCCAAAAGTCAGCCAAAGCATTAGGGACAGGCCCTGCTCCACTGCTAAAAGTCCCACCAGTAGACCAAGCAACTGTCACGCATATGTGGAGGGCTAGGTTGGTCCCATGCAGGCTCCCTGGCTGGGCTGCCAGTCCAGACTCTGTGAGCTCCTGCGTACATAGGTTAGTTGTTTCTGTGGTTCTCTTATGATATCCTTGACCCCTCTGGTTTGTACAATCCTTCCTCCATCTTCAACAGGAACCGTCAGCAGGGTTCCCCAAGCTTGGCCCAATGCATGGTTGTGGGTCTCTACATCTGTTTCCATCAGTTACTGGATGAAGGTGCTCTGATGACAATTGGGGTAGTCACCAATCTATGAGTACAGAAGAATATTCTTAGGCATCATTATATTGGCATTTTTTCCAATTGTGTTTTGTTCAATTCTATGTCTCTGGGCCATCCAGACTCTGGGTCCTGGCACTCCAGGCAGTGTCAGGGGTCGACACACTCCAGTGGTATGGGTCTGAGGTTGGATACTACCACAATACCCATGCCTCCCTTACTCCCCAGCACATCCCATAGGCAGGATAGATTGTAGGTCAAAGGTTGTGTGGCTGGGCTAGCATACCAATTCCTGCATTGGAAGTTCCCTCCGGTCATAGGAGATGGCTATTTCAGCTGTTGCTAGGAGTCTTAGCTAAGGGTCATTCTTGTAGATTCTTGGGAGTTTCCCTTGCACCAGGTTTCTACTTGACACTTTATCATTAGGGGATCAACTTGTATCTTCTAGATACTTATAGATCTCCACAGACAAAGGATTCTGAGAAGATCCTCATTCATTTTAAGCACATCTGCAAAAATTCCACAGGGAATATTGCAGTGACATACAGTATGAAAATATGTATTTGTCACTACAAATATTAAACACATACTGCTTTCATGAAGGATATAATAAAAACTAAAGCTCATTAGTCACATTGGGGAGACTTTCATTTTTTAGTGCCATGCATGCCAAAAGTGAGAAAATGTAGGTGGTACAAAATACTCATGAAATGTATATCTGAAAAGAATAAAGTATCTAATGGCAGAATGTGACATCATCTCATACTTTCATACTGGCCAAGGCTCAAACAGGACACCTGTAATATCACATGACGATACAAGGCTAGGCCCAACCTCACCACCCAACTGGATGGTGGAGATCAGAATGTCTATATGATGCTATGACCACTCTATCACTCACTTGGTTACTATTAAGATGCCTTCAACATTTCTCTGGATTAGAGTCTGAAAAATAAATATGTAAAAATGTGCATCACACACACAATTCACTACCATAATACCTCCTATTCACTGTTGTATGGCCAATATAATGTATACTTCAACTCTATCTGGATACTTGAATTGATGAAGAGTCAAGAGTATTGTCAAGATGGTCCATCCTTTTGGAGGAGGGGTTGGGTGCCTATAAAGTATCCTACACTTAATATTGTTTGAATAACAATTGTTCAATAACAATTACAATTGATGACATATACTCAGTCCAATGGATACTTCTAGATGAGACACCAATTTTTTGTACACAGTAAAAGAGTAATTTTACAGTTACTAGAATTGGTAAGAACAGAGTCATTTCTTCCCTGAACTCCAACAACAATATCTTGGTAATTGTATGGGTAACATTATCATCATTTTTTTCTATAAAGGAACATCAGATGTCTTGTTATGTGATTTAGACCTAAATCAGCATTTATCTCAATATCTGCTATGTAACCTGCTAAGTACCCTGGGTACTTATCATATTTTGAAAGGAACTAGAAAAAAACATATGGTATATGTATAAAAAGACACTGTATTTTCCTTTGAGAAATCTGTGCATAATTTTGAGAACATCAACACTGTGTTGTTCATCGATTCTATTGGTATTTTTCTAAGACTGCAATGCCAATGCCACCAAAAGAGAAGCTGGTATTTCAGAAATGGACACTGACATATATACGTGGTTGCTACTTTGGCTGAGAACATATGAGCATTATATTCATATGTGCAACACATAATGCTCACAGAATCACATACTTTCTTTACATTGAGAGAAAGAAGACCAGTAACATAAGGACTTATTTCTTTCCTAGATACCTACAAAAAATCATGGTAACTGATATAAGGATCACCTTCATTCATCACCTCACAGATTTAATGGTCTGTGATTTATTTAGGCCTCCATTAGCATTTACCTGCAGAGCAGTAGTATCCAGTACTTTTAAGAGAAATATGATGTTCATCCTGGATTTATCACAGGACTTTGACAAAGCTTTTATGGGAAATATATTGAATTTAAGTTTTTATACCAGGACATCATCAAAAGACCATGGTAGCTTTCTATCACCACAGGACGCCTCAACTCTATCTTGATCCTTGTAGTAACTCAAGGTCAACACCATTGTCAGAAAAACTCTGACTGGGCACATGCAAAGCTTTCCTGGGCAGGACTGTTTTGGGTAATTCAATGATAAATGCCTGAAGACCTTCAATGTCTCAACCTTTGCAGGACTCAACATAAAGCTTCCTATAAATGTAAAATATGAAAGCCTATGGATTCTAGGAGTGCCAATAACTGAATAATTTCTTATCTGAATACAGGCAAGAAGTCACAGGAACAAGTATAAAGAACACTACCATCAGTAACTCTATCCGTTCCTTGGCTGAGGGCATCTAGGTTCTCTCTATTACAAATAAAGCTGCTATAAACATAGTTGTGCAAGTGCCCTTGTGGTATAATTAAGCATTCTTTGGGATGGAACTACAAAAAAAAATCATACTGAGTAAGGTAACCCAGATGGAGACAAACATGGTATGTACTGTATTAGCTATAAAATAAAGGATGTCTATGCTACAATCCACAGGCCCAGAGAGACTAGGTAACAAGGAAGGTTTATTGGGGGACACCCAGATATCCCTGGGAAGAGGAAATAGAAGAGATTTCATGAGTGGTCTGAGGGCAGGTGGGGATGGGAACATGAGCGATCAGATTGGAGGTAGGCATGGAGGGGGAGAGTGCTGAGGGGGACTGCTGGGGGATCTGGTAGAAGCCTGGTGCAGGGAAATCTCCCATGAGTCTGTGGGGAGAACTGTAGTGGGTAGCTGTTCCAGCTTTGTCCTGGAAGTACTACCCCCATTGAGGCTTCCCGTAACTGTCACGCCTATGAGACGGGGGCCAAGACAGGAGCGCTTAAGACCTGAGATCTGGATGTGCCAGCTTTAGGTTCTCTTGGTTCCTGGACCTGGACGCTGGAGGTAAACCGAACAGAGTTCTCCAGAGAACACCGCTGGACTGCATATACCTTTCTCAGACCCTGTAACCTATCCTTTTACTTGTAAGTAACCCCACAAAATAAACCTCCCTTTTAACTATATAGAGTTGCCTTAATACTTCCACCAATAGGAAGACCCCAGCTTAGACTCTTAGTATTAGCAGATATGTACCTGAACTGGCAGTCTCCTGTGACCCTTGTGCCTACCCAATTGTTATCAGAGAGGTGTCATACAACAACTGATGGAAAAAGATGCAGACCCACAGCCAAACGTTAGGTGGAGATCGGGGAATCCTGTAGAAGAGGGTGAGAAAGGATTGTAGGAGCCAGAGGGGTCAAGGACACCACAAGAAAACTCACAGAATCAACCAATCTGGGCTCACAGGGGCTCACAGAGATTGAACCAACAATCAGGGAGCCTGCATGGGACTGACCTAGGCCCTCTGTACATATGTTACAGTTGTATAGCTTGGTCCTCTTCTGGGACTCCTAACAGTGGGAACAGGGGCTGTCTCCATCTCTTTTACTGGATCTTGGGACACTACTCCTCATACTGGGTCACTTTGCCCAGGCTTAATACGTGGGGAGGTGCTTAGTCTTACTGCGATTTGATATGCCATGGTTTGATTATACTCATGGGAGACCTGCCCTTTCCTAAACAGAAATGGAAAAGTGGATTATGAGGTGGGAATAGAGGGGGGTGGATTGGGGGAAGGAACTTGGAGGAGAGGAGGGAGGGGAAAATGTGGGCAGGATGTAAAATAAATAAGTAAATTTATTTAAAAAAAAAACCCCACATCCAACAATATGAAGTCTCTGAAGAGTGAACGGAGCATCATCTCACACCTATAAATAGGTAAGACTTTAGGAGAAGCTGCAAACAAACAGCAAAACGGGTTTAAACATAACCTCCTCAATGCCCTGGATGTAGGAGAGGAAACCATCTGTACTGGGCCTTTACACATTTCCTTCCACTTCCTTGTTAGTATGGTGATGTTAAGAATATATTCATCCTGGGAGGTGGTGGTGCACACCTTTAATCCCAGCACTCGGGAGGCAGAGGCAGGCAGATCTCTGTGAGTTCAAGGCCAGCCTGGTCTACAGAGTGAGTTCCAGGAAAGGTTCCAAAGCTACATAGAGAAACCCTGTCTTAAAAAATGCAAAACAAACAAACAAACAAACAAACAACAAACAAAAAGAATACATTCAAGATCAACTAAACCCTTATGTGGAAAACCTGTAAAGAAAAATAAAACCAGGCAAAATGTATTTGAAGAATAAGATTGCTCTAGTAGTACACTTGCTGATTCACTTTCTATCATTATACTTATGGGACAATTAACTTTATCTAGATACTTACCTTTATTTGAAATTAATACAATGGATTATTGAGAGAACTCTTTTTGACTAGGCAATTGCAGTACCAGCTACTGCTTGCTACCACAGTGGCACTTTCACAGTAATGCTAGCTAATCAGCACACAAACACTTCAACACACAACATATATACATACAAGTAACACTAAATGGACTCTGAATGCTGTATTTATATATTTATGCATATACATATACATATATACATATATACATACATACATACACACACACACACACACACACACACACACACACACACATATATATATATAAAACAATAGTAACTAAAGAAAAAGAGGCCATGAATTTGAGAGGGAGCAAAAGGGGTCATAGGAGGGATAGGATGGAGGAGACAGAAGGGAAAAATGATGTAACCTTATTTTAATTTTAAAAATTTATTTTTAAAATTAAAAAATGTTGTCCATCATATAATCATTAGAATTGATAATAACTCTCTGATTCCTTTCCTAAGCAGCAGTAACAAAAGGTGATGAGAAGGATGAGGGACACTAATCACTTACTTGTGTCTAAGAAGATAAAATGTCCTGTGCTATGATTGAAGCCCACAGCAGGAATAACCTGGAGCTCAAGAATATTCCACATGACAACTTTGTCTCTCTGTGAAGCTTTGACCTGTCTCAGAAATACATATTGTGAAAATGCATATGCATGTCTGTGTATTGTGTGTGTCTGATGCCTATAGAGGTCAGAAGAGGACATCAATAGATGCCCTGGAACTGGAGTCACAGACACTTGTGAGCCACCATGTGGGTCCTGGGAATTGAACCCAGGTCCTCTGGGAGAGCAATTAGTGTCCTTAATGGCTGAGTCATCTCTCTAGTACCCAGATCTGTTTTAATGATGCTACTCAGAATTTATTTTCTTTCCAGATGATTATTGAGAAGCTAATTTTAAAAAATGGTTCCAGGTACTGCAATAGTAACAGGAAAAAAAATCCAGAATAGAGGGGGAGAGGGAAGGGTACTCAAGGCCCCATCTCTAATTGAAGAGTTATTGGCAGTTGATAGCTGCTGGGGGGCCACTTTTCTTTGTGGGAAGGCTACTGATAGGTTGCCCATGCCCCAGTGGATAACTCCACACCCACTTACATATGGGTAGCATTAATTAGACTCAGTGGGTTATCTAGAAAATGGACATCAAGCTGGGAGAGATGTATGTTGGAGGAGATCCAGGGAGTTGGAGGGAGTTGGGCTGGCAATTTTCAAAGAACAAATAAATATTATTTTTAAAACAGATTCTGGCAGGAATTCTATATTTAATATCACTATGGATGCTGGTAATTACAAAATTCTTTTCACCGCTATCATTATACTGAAGTAAGCATTACCTCCTAACAGGAACACAATATGAGGCTCTAGTTGTTAGGTGCACATTAATATTTTAACCATGTATATATCAAAAAGAAATATAAATACACTATAAACACATACAACATAAAATCAGGCCTTAATGGATGACTTTAGCCTCTTCTCAAAGGTATCCACTATCTTGCTAGATAAAAAATGTGGAGACACCATGTAAGGTGTCCTCCTCCTTGCTATGGATAGTTAAGACTGTATGATATAAACTGTGATGTGTCTACTTCATCTCTTACCTAGGAATTAGCAAAGACCCCTCAACACCATGTTCAAGGTCACAAGGATTTGTTGAAGGCATTGCAAAAACAAAAGTCATTCAAAAAAATATATGTCAGGATACTGAGTCCCCTACCATGATTCCAGTTCATTCCCTTGCCCAGGGAACATTCATTGTTCAGGGGAGCTCCTGTTTTACTAAATACCTGCAGGAATTTAGACTGAGTACCCATCCAAGGACCTACATCTTTTCTTGGCTTGAGTTCTCAATATAAACTATCTTACTACTGCAATGACAAGCCAAGAACAATATCAATGAATCCAGAAGCAATCACCCCTACAAGAGATTCAACCTAAGTTTTCTGGCCATGTAAATAATATGATCTCATATTTCACAGATGTGCTAAGAATTCCATGATTTATGACCTGAGCACCTATAAAAACAAGACTATTAAAAAAAACACTTAGGAGCCCCATGATCACACACCTTTATAGATGAAAATCAGATGTCTGGGCACTGATTCAGGATCATGCCAGCATTTCCCCTGTTTTGGGCTCTACCACAATGAACAGTAAATTTACATGGTCAGCAAATGTAAAATAAAATTTTATGCTTACACATAAAATTAGGGAGGTGGAACTACATGAAAAACAAAATATGGGGACACCAGATTCCCCTAAGAATTTATGAAATATCTTTAAGAATATTAAGGACTTTAAGGACTGTGTCCTCAACTTCAATCTGTTCAACTAGCTGAAATGGTAACAGGATTCTTACAGACAAAACATGCTAACACTATGTTCTACCCATGCTTCTCATCTACCTGGACATTGAAGATCAAGTGGTATGCCCTGTGGTGTGAATACTTCATCACTTACCTGATTAGAGACAATGTTCACTCACCAATACTTCAGTGATCACTATGTTCTCCTTATGAGACTTTGAAGTTAACTTGAGCCAGGCTGATCACACAATCCCAGCTAATGTGTAGACTGAGCTAGACAGACAATAACTTTACAGTCTACATGGACTGCAGAGGAAGTTCAAGGACAGTATGTCAACACAGTGAGATCCATTCTCAAAACAAAACAAAACAAATAAAACATGAAAACAGGAATAGGCAGAGTGCTCAAGAGGTCCCCAGAAATCCACAATGATACATCCTCTGTAGACTGCTGGCAATGGTTGAGAGAAAGCCTGATCTGACTTAGTCTGGTGATCAGATGGCCAAACACCCTAACAGTTGAGCTGGAACTCTCATCCAATATCTGATGGAAGTGGATGCCAAGATCCTCAGACAGGCCCCAGGTAGAGCTCCAGGAATCCAATTGTTGAGAAAGAGGAGGGACTGTAGGAGTGTGGGTTGTTGAGACCAAGATTGGAAAGGCACAGGGACAAATAGCCAAACGTATGGAAACACATGAATTATGAACCAAAGGCTGTGGAGCCCCCAGCTGGATCAGGCCCTCTGGATAAGTGAGACAATTGAATAGCTTGAACTGTTTGGGAAGCACCCAGGCAGTGGGACCCAGGCCTGTCCTTGGTGCATGAGCTGGCTGTTTGAAACTTTGGGCTTACACAGGGACACTTTGCTCAGCCTGGAAGGAGGGGACTGGACCTGCCTGTACTGAATCCACCAGGTTTAAATTAATCCCCAGGGGAGTCTTGGCCCTTGGGGATGTGGGGGTGGAGGGGAGGGGCTGGGGGGATGGTGGGGGCGGGGGCGGGAGGGGGCTATATGGGGGAACCCATGGCTGATGTGTAGAATTAAAACTCAAATATAATAATAAAAAACAAAACAAAACAACAACAACAACAAACCCATGAAGGCCAAGGATATGCACAATGGTAGAGCACTTACACAGAATGAAAAAGGTCCTAGGTCTAATTCCCACTCTTCCCCTAGCCACAAAAGAGGAAAAATAAAACTTGCTTAAATGGCTTTTAGGGTAGAGTTTGCTAACACAGGAGTTCTGTTCATTACCTTGATGACTACCACTGTTAAGGAGTACTCAGCTCCACTTGGATACTAAGATGAATCTGAGGTGCATATATTGGTGGGAGAGCTCATACTTCCTTGATTGCCTGCAAAATATGCAAGGCTTACATCAAGGCCAAAACAATGACAGAGGACAAAACTCTCACTATCTACACAACATGAATTTACTCTACTCTATAAAACAAATACTTTTGTTCTAAGATTGTTGAAAAGTATCATTTTATGCCTAATTACCTACCTATTGTGTGACAGACTTTTCCTGGGGAGACAAACTACATATATACTTCTACTCTATCCAGAAAGGGAAACTGTGACAGACCAAAATAATGATTGCCTCAAATCCAAATGGTTGATCAATTATTTCACATTGGGGTTATTAATGGGTCTATGAGTTAAGGCTGAAGGGATGACTCACAACCAGCTGCATCATGGAAAAGTCT
Source organism: Onychomys torridus (assembly GCF_903995425.1). Taxonomy (NCBI): domain Eukaryota; kingdom Metazoa; phylum Chordata; class Mammalia; order Rodentia; family Cricetidae; genus Onychomys; species Onychomys torridus. The sequence continues at coordinate 57,280,825 of NC_050466.1, read as the reverse complement.
GCTTAACACAGATGACTGCTAATGAATGCTGAAGTCCTGCAGCTCTCACTGTACACATTACAGGCAGCTTGACAGGTCCAGAGATCTCTCTACAGCTAGGCTTGTCAGAATCTCCTTGCCCAATAGTTAGTTCTTTATTGCTTCTAGAAAGCTGGGGTGGGAGGTGTGCTTCAAGAATCTTGCAAGTTGCAGTTTTCTCAGACATGTGGTATTTGTTAACCTCTTGAGTCTCATGAGCCTCTTCTTCCATAAGGAATGTTTCAATTTGGGGAAAAATGCTACACAACACTGTCATAATCACATGATTAAGAAATGGGCAAAGGAAATCATCAATACCTTACTCAAGCACAAGACACTTCTACACCCCATCCTCCAGCCAACTAGATCATGATCTACTTGATGATATTTTCTGAATTATTGTGGTATCCTTACCAATCTCTAAAAGACGTATCTTTGCAAAACTATTTGGTACATTGGATAACTGCAAATATCCAAGTCACTGCATCAATTCTGTATTTATCTACAGCTCCTTTATATTTGCAGACTTACATGGATAAAATGTTCTAAAAGAATTCATAGCACTTCAAGAAGAAATATGGTGAAACTCCAGCAATAAATGTCTTGGTTACCTATAGTGTGAAAATTATCAGGATCCCTGCTTGTCCTTGAAACCTATGAACATTAATCACAAGTTGCCAGCCAGTAATAATATAATACAGGTAGTTGCTTTGTATTCTAGAGATGTACTATCTGCACAGGTGCCATTTTCAAGGGGACATAGGACAGTCTGCAAATCATTTGTTAAATATACATCTGAAAATATGAAAGCTTCTGACGAGTGAATTAAGCCTCAATCATTTCACTTCTTAGACAAAAGTTCATCAGGAGGCTGTTAAGAGATATAGGAACACTGTTATTCATGTTCTCTTTGGTGACCTGGCTGTGGAGCATGGGGCAATCTATATTGCACTTTGACAACCTTATCATGTGCCTGCTTATTAACAAGGTTTTCTCGGTAATGTTTTTAGGGTAAATGTGTTTTCTTGCAAAGAGTTTGTGAAAAAACCAACAACATCCAAATGTGTTTGAGGATGTAACTTGCTCTTTAGTCCACTGTCCACTATCATCGTTAGGAGACACTTCACTTCTATTTGGATTTTTTTTTAAAGTTAAAAGGTTCTATGATCAGAATAGTCTGTACCCCCTTCCTGAGTATACACCTGCAATACATTCAGTGTTTATAAATGTGCTGGCACTTCAACAATGACAATAAATCAAGACAAAACCAAACCCTTAGCACACACAGACATTTAACATAAATTTTCTGTACCATATAAAAATTATACATTTTTTTAGTAATGAGAACTGTTGAGGATTTATTATTCCATCATTCATTACTTTATGAGTGTTAACAAAAGGACAGTGGCAAGAAGGATGAGGGACACCATCATTACTTACTGGTGTCTTTGAAGATCAGAGGTCCTGCTCCATGATCCTGAACATCACTAACCTGGATACCAGCAATACTCTTTGGTCTCACTGTTAATACTATCTATTTCAATGCAATGTTTTTGCTGTACCCCGGAAAGATGCATCATTGAAATCTTATGTGTGTATGTTAATCTCAAAGTCACCCTAGTATTTCTTCATATTTAGAGTATTACAGAAGTTCAGTGACAAGAATCCACTTACAAGAAGAGATCTTGTAATATAGGATACTTCCCAATACTACACAGTCCATATCAGCAGGGTGGACAGAACGAAAATGACCTAGATCACATTGGACACTTCTGCCATTACATATGTATGTGACATTAACATTAGTTATAGTAACAAGGATATAGAATAGAAAGTTTACTCAGGTTGTCAGTGACATAATTATGTTTTAACTCAATATGTATGCACAAGCAGGAGAAAAAGAAGAATACCTGATACATGTTATATATACACAGATGAAAAGGAAGCCTTAATAAATAACTGAGGCTTAACCTCAAAACTGTACACTGCCTCAGATATTATTAGACATATCCAAGAAGTGTAAGGACAAAATGGTAGGCATCTTATCTTCACTGAATGGATATCCATGATCATATGATTTGCAGTGTGTTAGGTCCAGTTTATTACTTAGTTAATCAGGAAGCCTGCAACAACAATATGTTCAGGGTCACTCTTCTCTCTTGAAAGGACTGGGAAAACAAAAGTCAGGTTGTTAGGTGTGCTATGACACAGCTTTCTTTATGAGAAGTTCTGCCTATTCCTTTGGCCACAGTAGTAATAGATACTTCAACTTCAATGACTTCCATTTTGTCTGCAGTTTGGGAGTATCCATCTTTTCTTGGCCTGCAATCTCAAAAGAAATATTCTGCTTTACTACCAAGCTGACATATCAAAAGTAAAAGAAGTGAACCTTCACACAATCAGTCCTTCAATTTTTATAGACTACACATTAATTTCTAGGCCTTATTATACACATCATATGAACTCATCTTTAATAGATTTACTAAGGACTCTATGATTTCTTACCTGAGCACCTATAAGAAACAGATGCAGATAAGAAAATCAGAGTAGCATCAGCAGCAGCAGCAGAGCCTATGGACAGGAAGATCAGATGCCCTGTGCCCTGAGTCAGGGTTATCCTGGAACTTACCCAGATATGAACAACTGTGTTTTTGAAGCTCTCTTTGAGATACCTCAAGGTCTTGACCTGTCTCTGGAAACACATCACAGAATACCCATTACATATTAAGTGCCACACCACCTGTCTATCAAAACTCCAGAGGTCACTGTATCATTTTGGAAGCCATCTATTGCACATTAATAATTGCAGAAGGCCATAGACACAGGTGGAGAGGAGAACTCTTACATTCCTATGTGGAATTCTATAAAAATCCCACTGTCAATATCAAAGTGATGGACAAACAGAAAATTTAATGGAGCACTGATGATGTCTCTTCCATGGTAGACATCATACTTACAATCTTTCAGTAAGTGCATACTACAATTTTGTGCTTATGTGCAATATTACTCATATGAGTATAAAAAAGTACTCATCACAAAAATATTCAGGGATCTTCAAATTCCCTTATGAATTAATTAGACACATGTAAACGATGAAGGTCTAAAGTGACTAAATGAGGTACACCTTATATGTACATTAGTCAAGACAGTAACAGTACCTGTTGCTAAAACTTGGGTACACTGGGCTAGCCACACATCACACATGCTTCCTCTATCTGGATATTAGAGATCAAATAGCCTGTCTGAATACTGAAGATCAGACACTATTACCACTTTCTCACTGTATGCTTAGGAACAATAATATGTCAGAATCTCACAGAGATCATCATGTGCTTATTACCTGTGAGAAACTATAAGTGGCATCTGGTAAGGCATGTTTATCAACTCAGCTTCTAATGTTCACAAATTAAGTTTAAAGCCCACTCAGAGCACAGAGTCAATCCATTACCATCCTGGGTAACTGAGTGAGATACTTCCTCAAAAAGAAATAATAATCAGTAAAAGTGTGGGCCTAGGGTTGAGAACTAGAGCATCTTCCGTGCTTGTGCCAGGCCCGTGCTACTCCCACACACCAAAAAAACGAAAAAAGAAAATATGAACAAATGTATTTCTGGATATAATTTCCTCCACAGGATGCCTGATATTACCTTGTCCACCTCCATTGTTAGAGAACATTTTAACTTCAATTGAATGTGCATCAATTCAACAGTAATGTATTTTTAGATGACATGCTTTTTGGACTAGGCACTTAAAAATATGCCAGGCTTAGTCCTATGTTCAAGATTAATAATGACAGGAAAAAAACATGCACATTTCCAGCATAAAATTTCTCTATGCTATAACGCATGTAAATTTGTCTTCTGCCAGACTGCAAAGGACAAAATTATTTCATATGTGACAATCAGCCACAAATGCATGCTACAAAAAGCAGATGACCTGCTCTGTAATTAGGTTAACACCAGCATTTACCTCAATATCAACAATGTTCCTCTTGATGATCTTTTTGGTCATTGTAGTCTTTTTTGTTGTTCTTGTATTGTTTTTTAAGACAGGGTTTCTCTGTGTAGCTTTGGAGCCTGTCCTGGAACTCACTCTGTAGACCAGGCTGGTCTCGAACTCACAGAGATCTCCCTGCCTCTGCCTCCTGAGTGCTGGGATCAAAAGCATACACCACCACTGCCTGGTGATCATCGTAGTTTTGATTATTTCTGAAAGACATATTCTGATGCAACAATTTATCTTTTTTTAATAATAAAACTAGGCACATCACCTCATATTAAGGCTGGACAAGTCAACCCTTTTGGAAAAGGTTTCCAAAAGCAGGCAAAAGAGTCAGAGACAGTCCCTGCTCCTACTGTTAGGAATCCAACAGGAACAACAAGCTGCACAATTATGACACATATACAAAGGAAGTATGTCAGACCCATGCAGAATTTCTTATCTTACCTGTCATTGCATCATTTCTGAATTTACCTAGATATCTGCAATCTGCCATAGTAAGGTATGTGTTCTAGTTTGCTTTCCTTTGCTGTAATTAACACCATGAGGCAAAGCAACTTGGGGGAGGAAAGGGTTTATTTAGCTTACAAGCCCCATGTCACCATCCATCACTCAAGCAAGAACATGGAGTCAGGAACTGACATAGAGACCCTGGAGGAACTCTGCTTGCTTACTTTCTTTGGTTTGCTTTGCTACCTTTCTTGACACAGCCCAGGCCCACCTGCTTAGGAATGGTACTGATCCACAGTGGGCTAGGCCCTCCTACATCAATTACCAATCAAGAAAATATTTCAAAGGTATGCCCAGAGGCCAATCTGATGCAGGTAATTTCTCAATTGAGGTTCCTCTTCTTACATATGTCAAGTTGACAACTGAAGCTAACTATGACAGTAGTTAATAGAGCTCTTAGTTGTTGAGAGAATATATGCTAAAATTCTACATTTGATGTTTTGGTGATATATTATGGAAATTTCCAGGAACCCTGGTTATGTCTCTATCCTTGTAAATAAGAAACACATTATAATAAAAATAATAGCTACTGGTCATATTCAGTGTCTGGCTAGTTTTATGTTAACTTGACACAAGCTAGAGTCGTTTGGGAAGAGGGATCATCAATTGAGAAAATGCCTCTACCAAGTTGGCCTGTAAGTGAGCCAGTGGTGAATTTTCTTCATTTGTGGTTGATCTGGGAGGATATCAATGTGGGTGGTGTTATCCCTGGGCTGATGGTCCTAGGTGCCACAAAAAGGCAGAGTGAAAAAGCCATGAAGAGAAGTCTATAAGTAGCACTCCTTCATAGCATCTGTATCAGCCCCTGCCCCAGGTGCCTGCCTTGACTTCCTGTCCTGATTTCCCCGGATGATGGATACAAGCTGCAAGGTGAAATAAAACCTTCACTCCCCAAGTTATTTTCAGTCACGGGGTTTTATCTCAGTCATACAAACCTTAGCTAATATGTTTGAGGAATATTATTGTGTTATGAGTAAGTGGCAAAAAATGAGAGGGACATGTAAGCAATTTCAAAGTACATAAAAATATACACCTTAAATGATGAAGATTCCTGGTGAGTTAGTGGAGCAACATGTCATTTCCAGACCTTACTTCATGAACTTTTTTTGAACAGTATTTCAAAGAACTATACCAACACAGAATCTGGCAGTTAACTCAATGGATATAGAAGATGATACAGTCTGCACTGTGATTTGACCACCTCAATGTGCAGCTATTTATTGATTGGTAAGATTTTGTCAAGAATATTTCTTGTTCTATGTTGATTTTTATGGGGAATCTTTAACAAAAGACCAATAATGCACCTGAGTTTACTTTACCAGGACACTTTTGCCCATCATCATTGTTATGGAGCACTTCACTTCATTTTTTTGCAGGTTAACTGGAGTTAACCTTTCCTGAGTAGAAACCTGCAGTTTTTGTTATTTAATATCATACTGGCCCTTCTGCAATAGTACCAACTAACCATGACTCATCCTATCCTTCAGCATGTACATCATCAGCACTTACTTCTGTACAGAAAGATCAGACACCTTGGGTCTTGACTGTGGCCCATTGCAACACTGACGTGATTCCCATCTCTGCTCTGTATCATAGTGTTGTCTAAATCTCTGTGACCCTCTGGCCAGTCCCCAAAAGATACATTGTTGAATGGTCTGTGGCACATATCATGCCCCAAGTAATTGTCATTTCATGATCCTTGAAGATTTTCAGAATTAAATGGTCAATACTGTGAAATAAAGATTACTTTTTAGCAAGGATACAAGAAAAGAAGAGTTAGGTTCATCATCATCGTGTATCTTTGAAAATGAGTATCAGATGTCCTGTGCAATGATTCAGGATCATACTGGCATTTACCCAAATATGAACAATGGTATACTTGAAGATCTCTGTGAGGCACTGTAAGTCTTCACATGTATCTCAGAAATACATGGGGGAAAATAAGTTGATAACATGTTTCATTCTCCCTTTGCATATCAAAAATTCCAAGGATACTTTAGCATTTTTGGATTTATATAATTTATATAAATGCTTGTGGAGAACCATGGACAGAGCTTTGTTAGGAAACACTAGTTCTCTTGAGTATCATCTGTAAAAATTCCACCATCAATATATCAAAGTAGATGCAAAGAAAACTACATGAAATGCTAATTATTCATCTATTATAATGAGCACTTAACACACATAGTCTGTCAGCAGCATATGATGAAATTTGATGCATATAGGAAGAGATAGGACATTACTAACAACATATATACCAAAAATGCTGTAAAAATACTAGTAACCATTAAGTATTTATGAATCACATTAAAAATATGAGGCTAAGGATTATGTATAGTCCCAACTCATACCTGTACACAGTCAACATGCAGTAGGACACCTAAAGAAAGAAGCATAAAATCACTGGTCTAGATACCAGTGATGTACATGGATGGATATTACAATTCAGTTGCATTGTGGTATGACAACTTTCTCATTTGCATGGTTAGGGGAAATGTTTGGGCAACAATTTCTCAGTAAATACATTGTCCTCCTTAGGAGAATCTGTGAGAAAATATGAGCCAGGGCAGCACAGACCAGTGATCACAGCTATTTGGGAGATGGGATAGGAAGGGATAGCTGGGCTTCAAGGCCAGCCTGGTTGATATAGAGAAATCCTTTTGAGAACAAAAAGTAGAAAATTGAGAGTACTTACTTGCCATGTGGGAAGCATTAAACTCAAGTCACATTACTCCTATCCACAAAAATGAAGAAAAATAAAACATGCACAAATGTGGTTTGCTTTCAAGTTATCAGGACCCTGTCTACAACCTTAACTACTACCACTGTTGAAAAAAACTTTGACTTTAGCTAGATATTTGAAGAAATGAGGTATATCTATTTTCAGGAGCATATATCATTTCTTGGTAACTGGGAAAAATGCTAGACTTACAACTAAACTCAAAGTCAACATTAATGTCAAAGAACCCGGCAGTAAACCAATCTTTCAGCATCTACACATTTAATTACATTTTCTTCATTATATAAAATGTGAAAACTTACCTTCACTGTGATTGCTAAGAGTAACATACTTTTGTGTCTGAGCATCTGCCACAAATATACACTTGCCAACGTTTTCTGGGGCATCATCAATATTTAGCCAGGGAAATTAGATTTATCTAAATTATTAATATGCCATTTTCAATACTTCCTTGATGTCAGTTATGTGCTACTTAATGATCTAGTTTTGCTGACTCTGAAAAATGCAACAAGGAAAAATTGTCCAGCACATCTCTTATTCTTACTGTACAATTGTAAATCCTCATATTACTGGTACATTTCAGGATGCATCTACAATACCTAGATAGTTACATTCTACCAGAATAAAACATCACAGAATTAGTCTCATGAGAGGCTATAAAAAAATTTCATAATGAATGTTTCAATTATATGAGCTATGAAAGTTACCAAAATACTTGCTTGTATTATATTTGTATCACCATGAACATCAAATGCATATGACTTGTTATCAAGAGTATAATAAGAGCAGATCCATGCATATCAAATCCAGGAGATGTAGTGCTATTTGAATAGGTGCCAATAATAAGGAAGATATATGAAAGTCTCCAAGGTATCCATGAATATCCAGATGAAAGTATGAAGTTCTTTGGTGAATGAATAGAGTATCTTCTCACATCTTTACACTAGCCAACACCAACAGGAGGCTGTAAGTAAACAGCATCGTGGCATTAAGAACCACCACCACAGTGGCATGGATATGAAGACGAGATTATCTTCATTGTATTTGAGCATCTCATCAAGTACTTTTCAGAACAACTATGTTCTCTTGTAGGAAACCTGTAATAAAATATCCAAATGTATGTAAGGCTTTCTCTACAAGGATACTGGTCATTGTCTTCCCCACAATCCTTGTCATGGGACACTTTCCCTCTACTTGGACATTTGAATTTATGGCAAGTTAATTACATTAATAATCAGGGGAGTCCATTCTTTCTGAAGCATATACCTGCAACACATTCAGTGTTTGCTACCACACTGGTATTTTTACAACAATGACAGCTAATCATGATGCAAACAATCCCTGAGCAGGCATAATTTCAATGTAATTCTTCTCATTTCTTATCTGAACAGCATAGCAAAGTATTACAACAAGAATAATATGGGATCACATCATCACTCTACTATAACCAGGATACTAGAAATACTGTATACAGAATATTGTTGTCTTTATGACTATTATCCCTTGACATATCTCAAAAGGACATATCATTAAAATCCTACATAGTATATGTTGTTTTGAGTGTCACTATATCAATTTATGATCTTTAGAGACTTGCAGAATTTCAAGGACAAGGGTTCTTCTCATAAGAGACCTTTGGTATTCTTAAAAGGAGTACCTGCTAAAATACAATGGTCCACAGAACCATGATACATACTGTGACCATTACTTGGGTTTCTATATACACTTCTGCCATGATGTGGGTAAAATATATATTATCTGCTAGCAAGGATACAAGAATATGAAGCTCTAGTTGTTAGGAACATGTTCTTGTTTTAGTCACATATGTGTGAAAAAGAAAAGGAAATGTAAGAGTGTTTGAAAATGCCTCATGTATATTGGAAAATTAAGTCTTAGTGAATGACTAAAGTCTCTCTTCAAAGCTATATGCTACTCATAATTTTATTAATGCTAGCCTCACCGAGCTATGATTTGGTGATGACACTAAATTATGCACACCCTCCTTACTGACCTAGATATGTAAGATCATATGGTCTGCAGTATGGTATGTCCACTTCATTATTTCCAAAATAATCAGTAAAGAATCATATGTCAATATTATTTTATGGTCACTATGTTCTCTTGAAGGGAATATGAAAACCAAAGCATAAAAGATGTTTATCAGCAAATAGTTTGCTGTACTAGATTCCTGTCCATTTCTTTTCCTATCACTAATATCATGTGACAGTTGAACTCTACCTGAATACTTGGTTTGTGGGCAGAGTTTTTTGTCCTGCCAGCCTGCTCCAAAATCACCACATAGAAACTTATAATTAATTATAAATGCTTGGCTGATAGCTAAGGCTTCTTACTAACTAGCTCTTACAACTTAGATTAACCCATATTTCTTATCTTTGCTCTACCATGTGGTGGTACCTTTTCCATAGCATGTTCATCTCCTGCTTTCTCTGTGTCTCCTGGTAACTCCCCTTGATTCTGTGCTTCTTGTTTCCAGCATCCTCTCAGTTTGGCTATCTTGCCTCATCTCTTTTTGCCTAGCTATTGGCCAGTCAGCTCTTTGTTAACAATGAGAGTAACACATCTTCATAGTGTACAAAAAGGATTATTCCATAGCATTGGATGACATCTTATTTGACCATAATTCAACAGCATCCATCCTTCCTTGACCTGAAATCTAGAAATAAGTTATGCTTACTACTGGGTTGGCCAGTCAAGAACAACACCAATAAACCATGGTACAACCAATCTCTCCATATTCAGTTCATATAAAACATACAAATTCATTCTTACAAAATTTCATAAGTATTCCAATATTCTGACCTGAGCAGCTGCAACAAATGTGCGTTGAAAAGCTGGGTTTGCTGAGAGTGGTGCTACACACCTGTAGTCTTAATACTTGGGAGAAAAAGAAGGGAGGATCAAGGCCATCCTGAGTTACATGGCAAGTTCAACGCCAGCCTAGGTTGCATGAGACCCTGCCTCAAAATAAAACAAAACAACAAACAAATAAAAAACAAAAAAATTATGATAAAAAAGAAGAGCTGGATTATTGCCATCAGCAACCAACTATGTAAATGAATATCAGGTTCCCCAATTCAGGATTAAGGATCATACTTGAACTTACCAGAAAGAAGCAATTGTGGTCATAAATATCTCTTTGATGCAACATGAGATCTTGTATTGTCTCAGAGAAAAGCGCACAAAACAAGCAATTTATAACTCATCTTTGCCCATATTAAATGTTTCCAGGTTGTGGTATGAATTCAAGATCCATGTGGATACTTGAAGACAGCCATAGACAGATTCATAGAGCTTGTACTCTATTGAGAATATATCAGCAATAATTCCCCCTTGAGACAATAAAAATTGTATTACAAAATAAAAAAAATTGTTACACAACAATAATTGCATGGAATCTTGCTAATGTCTCTATCATAGCAAATACTGAGCTCACATTGTCTGTCAGCAAGCATACATCAGTGTGTAAAAGTATACATGCCCCCAAATGAGGCAGTGTTATCATATTTCCATAGGAATATATTAAAAATATCTGAAAATATGAAGATCTCTAAAGACTAAGTGTGGCCCCACTACATACCTGTGTGCTATCCAAGATGGTAGAAAATTACCTGAATACAATACATAACAAACTCAGGTTAGGTACACCATCCTCACCACCTCTTCTGGATATTGACAATCAGGTGCTGTACACTGTGCTAAATCCTCTTTATCACTTGCCTGTTCTGAGTATTAATTTTCATTATCAAACTGGATTTGAAATCGGCTAGGAGACCTATCTCTAGTTGTATCTCTGGGGGAAGTTTCTAGAGATTTAACTGAAAGGGGAAGATCCACCCTGAAAGTAACTGGCACCATCCCAAGGGCTGGGGTTTGAGGAAGCAAGAAAATTAAGTAACACACTTGGAGACTCTTTAAGGAAATCTGAACTGGGAATGGTGATAAAGAATTTTAACCCAAGCTACTTTGGAGGCTTAGGCATGAGTATTGCAAGTTCAAGCCCTACTACAATTCTTTTCCTAAAAGTGAAGAAAAAGAAACTTGCAAAAATGTATTTCAGGATATAATTTCTCACCAATATATTTGTCTATTACCTTGACCATGAACACTGATAAGAAAATACTTCAGTGTGACCACAGGAGATGGCCAGTTCAGGCTATGTATCCACTATTGCTAGGAGTCTTATCTGGGGTCATCCTTTTGGATTTGTGGGAGTTTCCCTTGCACCAAGCCTCTACCTGACCCCCAAATGCCCCCCATATCAAGACATTTCCTTCAGTACTCCCCTTTCCATCTACTTCCCAACCCCACCTGCCTCTAATCCATCCAGGAGATCTCTCCATTTTTTCCCTGCCCAGTGATCTGACCGGTGGCTACCAGACTGACTACCATAATTGTCATCATAGAGCCTTCATCCAGTAACTGATGGAAGCAGATACAGAGAGCCACAGCCAAGCACTGGGCAGAACTTAGGGAATCCTGTGGAAGAGAGGGAGGAGGATTATATAAGCTGAGAGGGTCAAGGTCATCACAAGGGAACCCACAGAAACAATTAACATGGGCTCATAGCTCACAGAGTCTAGACCAACAAACAGAGAGTCTACATGGGACCTGCCTAGGCCCTCTACATATATGTGACAGTTATGCAGCTTGGTCTACCTGTGGGACTCCTAGTAGTGGGAGCAGGGCCTGTCCCTAACACTTTGACTGGCTTTTGGGAACCTATTGCTCATATTGGGATGCCTTGCCCAGCCTTGATACAAGAGGAGGAGCTTGGTCCTACCTCAACTTGATATGCCATGCTTTGTTGGCACCCATGGGAGGCCTGCCCCTTTCTGAACAGAAACAGAGGAGCAATAGATTGGGGTTGGGGGCACAGGGGATATGGGGGGAGGGAAGATTGTGGTCAAGATGTAGAACAGGTGAATAAATTTAATTAAAAAATATTTCAAATCCATGTTGATATTTGTATAAATTCAAAGTGAATGTGTTGTCAAGAGGAGTCATGCTTTCTACAGTAAGTACTCCCCAAATACCATAGACCTACAATGAGGCTCAAAGATCAGCAGCAAAGACAAAGAAACAGGACATAATTCCTTAACATTTGCTTTCAGCATATAATATTCCTATCATATAAAATGTGTAAATTTTAAAACATTGCTATGGACTACATCATTTCCTATCTGCTTACCTACCAGAGACTTACAGTTACAAAAAAAACATTAGCAAGATTGTCAACATTTAATTGTGTTTATGAAAATTACATGTCCTATTCTTTGAATCTGTTAAAACCAGTATTTAATTTAATTTAATAAATATCTTGATGAACTCTTTTGTGGTTGTGATATATTGCCCTATCTGAGAAGAAAACAAATTGTGAAACATTGGTGCTGTATCATTGTAACTGCACTTCCAGTACCCTACATGTGTCAGGACAGTATCCATGTACACTACCTCAACCCTTACAGCCATTCACTTATAGAATCTTATAGAGAACCTTTATGCTTCTGGTGGATAATGTGTTTTAAAAAATGAACAGTCACCATCACAAGCATTCAATACAAACATTATCTGGAATGTTCTTGTACCTCTCATACATTGGCTTAAGTATGAATTATCAATGAAGATGATTTAGTAAAAATCTTATGATGCCAGTAATATTAATGAGATAATGTTTTAACTTACATACTAATCATGTAGAGAAACATGAGTGTTAGAAACTACATCAAATACCTATAAACAGAAAAGCCCAAATGAGTATGGTATAATCTTATTATGTGTATAGCAGCCAAGATATTAATAGTATATCTGTAAAACTATAAAATCATGGTAAAATAGGCTAGGTACATCCTCATATATCTGGATACTGAAGATCAGATGGCATGCATTGAGGTATGAACACTCTTTAAGTGTCTTTGTTATTTGCAATATCTGTTCATAATCTCTTCTGGATCATTTTTTTCTCAAATAAAATCTGAAATTATCAGCAAAAATGTGTTTCAGGATATAGCTTTCTCTACTAGGACCCCTCTCTATTTCTACCCTTATAATTATTGTTAAGGGATCTTTCCATTCTGATGCAGTCCTAGGATTAGTTAGACCTTGCCAATAATGCCTCAAGCATCCTTCCTTTCTTAACTGGATACAAGTGAAACATGGTTTTTTTTTTATAACTCAGTTAGAAATTTCATAATTCCAGCAAAAGGGGATACAAGCAAGCCCTCAGTATTCACAGACTCAACATATATTTTCTCTCCCATATAAAAAAATTAAATCTATAGTTAGTAAAATTGCTAAAGACCACATCTTTTCCTATCTGAGCATAGGTCTAGAAGGGTGAAGGACAGCATCAACATATACTTAAGTATTAATGAATATCATGTGTTCCATGCTATGCTTTTGGTATAAATCTGTGCTTATTTGAATACCTTTAATGTTCCACCTGACATTATTTCCTAGTTCACTAGGATGTAGGGATAAACACACTAAGGCAAACATATTTGTGTTCTACATGAACTCCTACATGTTCCAGTAATTGCTTTACCACTTAGGGATCCATGGCACACTTTTGCTGCTAGTTGATCTACAAAGATGGAGCATTCTAAGATAATTCAGAATTCTTACGGTCTTGAAAGGATAACTGTAAAAATTCAATACCAATATAGCACCAAAATTTAAAGTCAATATTCTAATGATGGGTCTACAAAAGTTACCCAGATTCTTTATGTATCTACTATCACAAGCATTAAATGCACCTTACTCTCAGAAAAGATATAATAAAAACTGATGCTTATCTGTAATGTTAGGAACACTTTCATTTTTATTATCATATAAGCCAGAAACACAAATATGAGTGCCCCCCAAATATTCATAACATGTACATCTGAAAAGTATCTAATATGTTAGTGTGATATGATCTCATACTTCCACACTAGATAATACTTTAACAGGATATCAGCAAAATATGTTTATATAGAGTTACGTACAGCCTTATCATCCATCTGGAAAGTGAAGATCACTTTCTGTACTGTTACCACTCTATCATTGACATGGTTATTATCAAGGTTACATAAACATCTTCTGTAGATTGGAGCTTGAAATATAAACATGTCTAAGTGTGTTTCAAGGTATGAGATGTTCTACCTTGGCACCTGCCCATTCTCTGCCTATAAGCATTATTATGGATACTTCTACACTGTCTGGAGATTTTGAATGGTTAGGAGTTAACAGTATTGTTGGGAGATTCCATCCATCCTTTCTCAATTGGGTGCCTCAAAAAAATGTTATGCTCATGGCTGGGTGGGCTAGGAATGCTAACAATTACAATTAATGAGGACATAGTCATTCCCTGTACCCTCCTAGGTAAAACATCAATTTTCTTTACACCTAGGCAGTCTTTTTGTTTCTAGAATTGCTAAGGGCATAATCATTTCCTTCCCGAACAAAACTCTAGTAATTGCAGGGTCATCAACGTCATTTCCCTTTACAAAAGAAGATTGTATACCTACCTTCACCTGTTATTTAAGCCCATATCAGCACAATACTTGCTATATAACTTGCTAGGTACTTGCTAGACGTATCATGTCTCAACAGGAACCTGTAAAATGTATTATTATCTGTGTGGAAAAGGATACAGTTTGCTCCTCTGGGACACCTGCAAATAACTTTGGAACCATCCATCTTTATGAAGCTCATCAATCTACTTAGCTCCTCGGAGGACTTTAAGGTCAAGGCCATTGGCAAAGAACACATCTCTATATGGAATATCTGAAATATTTCCATGGTTACGTGTATGGTAGGAATATCTGATCATTATTACTTTGGTATGTGCAGGCCATTGCTTATGGGACTCAATATGGACCCTACTATTCTCTACTTAATGTCTACAAAGAAGTCATGGTAACTCTATGAGCAAGGGGCACATCACTTTATATTTGGAGATGAAAAGGTATATGTTTTATTTCGTAAACATTAAGATTTACTTGCAAAGTGCCAATATCAGGCATTTATTTGTCATTTGACATTTGTGCTGAACTTATCAGATTTTTGAAAAAGATGGTTATAAAATATATATTAGAGATAGTTTACTTTGTACCAGGTCATTTCAAAATTAGATACAGAAAATAAGCTTCTGTTCTAGTTCTGTTAGAACAAGTCTTTGCTTGCTCTACTAGGACTGTGGGTTGCTTCCCTCAATTGGAAGCTTGCATGGTGCCTTCTGATACCATAAAAGCTAGTCCTCAGGCTTTCAGGTCTGTCCCAGATCTCTGAGCTCTGTGCCTGAAGTGCATGGTGTCTTCAGCAATAGGGACTTACCTTCCAGCCATGGGGGACAAGCAAGGGTAATCAAAATAGCCCATAACGTTTTGAGTGTCTCTTGGACAACTCTAACCCACAAGTCTAAAGAGGGCTTCTCATGACTGGTGGAAGTTTTTGTTAGATGGTCTTTGGCTTTTTGAAGGAGCGCTATCATCCTAGATGAGAAAATTTCATTCAAACCAAATATGTATATTTACACACCAACTTATGTATATATTATATGTATTTTTAGGTAGGTAATTAATAGTATGGATTCTTATGGCTTTTCACACTTTAATGTTATTTTGCCCTCTTCCTTTCCTTTCTCCTTCTGTATTTATCTCTCTTACCTTCCTAATCAGAGCCCCCTCTTTTTCCCATTTATTCCATCAGATCATTTGTACCCTGCTATTCCCCTTTATTTCTCCTCCTGCCCCTACCACAGTGGTCCCATTTTACTTTTTCTAGTTTCTACAGTTGCTCCAAGACATGTATTCACATCTGAAGATTTGAAGCTAGGAGCCTCAGATGACAGAGAACATGTGACATTTGTCTTTTTGGATCCATATTACCTCACTCAAACCTGACCATATACACATAAATAGCAAAAAATGGACTCAGCAGGCTATATTTATGTATCAATTCTACCCATTTGTCTACAAAGTATGTGATTTCATTTTTCTTTACAGTGCAATAGTATTCTACAGTGCATATGTACCACATTATTGCATGAACACAAGCTAAACAACAGACCTGCTAATGTAGATGTGGGAAAGCCCAGGAGGCCTCAACTCTCCACAAACAAACTACAGGCAACTAAGGAATGCTGAAATCAGAAGAAATAGTATTCCCCAGGGATGAGCACACCAATTGTTTATCCAATAAGAAATATTTCTGAAAAGATACATACAAATAACATTATATATACTGAATAGGATATATGTATATATTCAGGAATGTATTTGTAGCAACAATTAATTTAAAAAATGACTATGAATTTGAAAGAGAGCAAGGAAGGCTTGGAGGGAGGAAAAGGAACAGGGAAATGATGTAATTGTACTATGGTCTCAAAAAAATAAAAGAAATATTTTTGAAAGGGTGGTGTAAATAAGGCTGGAACAATGGCACTATCAATTGATATGCTAATGTGGGAGGGGAGAAATCTCATGGGGACCCATCCCTAGGCAAAGAACACCAAGCAGCTAATGACTGATGAGAGAGGGCGAATTCGCCTCTCCCAGGATGATGCCCCTGCCCATTAGTTATTCAATACAAAATGTCAGTCCTGAAACCACACATA
The DNA here is from genome assembly GCF_903995425.1 of Onychomys torridus. Taxonomy (NCBI): domain Eukaryota; kingdom Metazoa; phylum Chordata; class Mammalia; order Rodentia; family Cricetidae; genus Onychomys; species Onychomys torridus. The sequence goes on along the minus strand of NC_050466.1, from coordinate 57,263,942 downwards.
CACAGACAACAAAAAGGAATTTGGCAGGCTGTATTAATGTTTTTGCATACACATACATATGTGTAGATATTCATATATAAATGTGTGTATGCATGTATGTATGTATATGCAACAATAATAATCAAATAAAATGTATCAATTTGAGAGTGGGAAGATACAGAAGGAATTGAAGGAAAGGGATTTGGGAGGAGCTGAAGTGGGAAAGGGAAGGGGGAAAGTGATATAATTATATTTTAATTAAAATATATAAAAATAAATAAAATAAAAATTCATCCTTTCTGTTAGAAGATTTAAAATTTAAGCTACTGGGCCACAAAAGTAATAGATAATGATATAACTGATTCTTCAACATATGAAAGTAAAATTAGATCAATTTTCCCCATCACATAAAGTGAAGACTCAGGACAGGAGAATTGCTAAGGATTCCATAATTTCTCACCCAAGCATCAGAAACAAAAAGATGGAGATAAGATTAAGGGGTACCATCAACACTAACCAGTGTATATGGAGATCAGGTAGACTGTACTGTGAGGGAGGCTTACTGTAGCACTAACTTGAATACCAAGAATACATCATACAGTGGCATTGTCTGTGTCACTGTGATATCGTGACATATTTATAAATAACACATCTTGACAATCCTATGTTGTACATTCCAGTTCCAAGATTAGTAATCATTATGCTATCCTTAACAGTCTTTAAGAAAACATGAGCCAGGTCTGGCGATGGAAGAGTGTAATACTGGATACTCAGAAGGTTAAGGCAAGATCAGTGGATTTCCTATGCAACAGAAGTAGTTCAACACTACACTGCACAACTTGATGGGATTTGATCTCAAAATAAATAATAGAAAAATAAGTACTAGAGTGGTAAAGTGGTTGTCTCATGTGTGCAAGATCCTAGGTTTAATTCCCACTCTTTCATTCACCCCCAAAAGAAGGAAAAAGAAAAAAAAAACAGGCACAAATGTGACTTTGAATATGTAACGTGCTCATCAGGACCTTGGTTTATTACTTTGACAACCACCATTCTTGAAAATCACTTCAACTACACCTGGATACTTGCATGAATTCAAAATGTACATATCATTTCCCCCTTTTATTAAAAATAGATTATTTTCCATACAATATATCCTGATTACAGTTTCCCCTCCCTCTACTCCTTCCAGCTTTCCCCTACCTCCCCTCCCATCCAGATCCACTCCCTTTTTGTCTCTCATTTGAAAAGGACAGGCTTCTAAGAGCTAACAACCAAACATGACAAACAAAATATAAGAAACTAAAACAAAAACAAATAAACAAAAGGAAAAGATCCTAAGAGAAGATACAAGAATCAGAGACCCATTCATTCACACACTCAGGAGTCCCATAAAAATACTAAACTGAAATCCAGAATGTATATGCAGAGAACTTGGCACAGACCTGTGTAAGCCCTTTGCTTGTTGCTTTGGTCTCTGAGTTCATATGAGCCCTGCTCAGCTGATTTAGAAGGCCTTGTTCTCATGGTGTCCTCCATCCCCTCTGGTTCTTGCACTCTTTCTGCCTCCTCTTCCATGGGGTTCCCTAAGCTCTGACAAGTGATATTTGATGGAGACATCCCATTGAGGACTGTGTGTTTCAAGGTCTGTCAGTCTCTGCATAATGTCTGGCCATGGGTCTCTGTCTTGTTCCTATCTGCTGCAGGAGGAAGGTTCTCTGATAATGGCTGAAAATAGTACTGATCTATGAGTACAGAAGAATATCATTAGGAGTTATTTTATTGCTACTTTTTGTTTTAGACCAGTAGCATTTAGTTTTACCTAGATCTCTGGGCTATCTAGTCTATGGTTCTTGATCACCCAAGCAGTGTTAGGTATGGGTTCTAACTCATGGAGTGGTCATTAAGTCAAATTGAACATTGGTTGTTCCCACAAGCTTTGTGCCACCATTGCCATAGCATATTTTGCAGGCAGGACAAATAGTAGGTCAAAGGTTTTGTGCCTGAGTTGGTGTTACCATTTTTCCTTTTTGTAGCCTTTAGAGTACCTTTCTGTACCAAAGACACCAGAATATAAAGGTGAAGGTTCTATGTAGGCATCAGCTCGACCTCTTCATGTTCAATGAGTTGTGTGGGTGTAGTCTTCAGCAATGAGGCCTTGTTGTCTGTTTGTGGAGAGCAACTTATCTTGGCAACCATCCTGGTTGTTTGGGGATTTCCATGGGACCCCTTTGGTCAACAACTCAACTGCATGTAACCCAGTCCTAGTACTAGAAGCTTCATTTGGTGCTAAGAGATAGCCAGTTGGAACTTATCTCCCTCATTATTTGGAGACTTCATTAGGCTCACCTTCATATATTTTAGGAAGTTTCCACTGCGCTTGGTTTCCATATCACCTCTCCCTTCATCATTTCATGATCTTTGGACACTTGCACAACTGCTCTAAGATTAAGAGTTCTCACAATAAGAATTAATTTTAAAAGAGAGCATATTAGGGAACATTCCATGGTCCATATCAAACTGAAGGAAATGATAATTACCTGGTAAACTGTTTATACTTCTGCTATTACATTTAAGGAATAAACATAATTTGTTAACCCAGATACAGAAAATACCAGGCTTAGCACAGTTACTAGCTACATAGTCAAGTTTTAACCATGCATGTGACAAAAATAGAGAAATATAATGTTGGAAACAGTCCTTACTTGTACATCATAAAATAAAGTCGTAATTATGCGTATGGCCTCCCTCAAAAATAAACTCCCAGAAATCTTATGAGAAACACCCCAAAGATAGAAACAGCATATTAGGCACTCTATTCTCACTGATCTGGATATCTGATATCAGACAGTCTGCCAGGTGATGCCTGTTCTTAATCCCTTATGTAGGAATTAGCAAGGCTCCTTCAACAATATATTCACAGGTGCTGTGCTCTCCTGAAAAGAACATGAAAAGAAGTTATATGGAATCATACATCAGCATAAAGACAAATTCCAACCCATTCTCTTGCCCATGGCTAACATTTAGGGATACTTCATTTCTCCCTTGATACTTGGATTACTTCTGATTGAATAGCAATTCACAAGTTCTCATATTTTTCTTTTTATCTGAAATTTCAAAATTAACTATGCTTATTATTGGGCTGGCAGTTCAACAGTACCAATGAACTCTGATACAATCAACTCCTCAGAGTTAACAGGTTCAACCTAAGTTTCCTGGCCATAAAAAGTCTATGAAGTCACATCCAATGGATTGCAACAAATGAGGGTTGAAAAGAAGGTTTACAAGAACCATCATTGCTTACCTATGAGTGTGAGCATCAGATTCCTTTGTAACAATGGTTCTCAACCTGTGGGTCATGACCCTTTTGGAAGTCAAAAGACCTTTTCACAGGGGTCACCTAAGACCATTGGAAAACACATTGCAATTCATAACAATAGCAAAATTACAGTTATGAAGTAGCAACAAAAATAATTCTGTGGTTGGGGGTCACCAAAACATGAGGAACTTCATTAAGGGGTTACAGCATTTGGAAGGTTGAGAACTGCTGCTTTATTGTATTTCAGGATTATACTGACATTTACTTTGATATAAGCATTTACACTCTTAAAGATCTTTTTGATGCCCTGTAAGATATTAATTTATCTATAAGAAACACAATGAACAAAAATCATTCAAGAGCAGTTTCATTCTGACTTGTGCATATTAAAATCTCCCCAGGTCATGGTATCATTTCTGGATTCATGTACTCTACCAGGTATTTGCAGAGGGCCACAGGCTGAGCTCAGTAAGGGGACTCTTACTTTTTTGAGAGGATACTTGTAAAAACTCAAAAGTCAATATAAAAATCAAAGAGTAAATTACATGGAACCTGTTGATGCTTCTATAACAATGAAAATTAAATTAATATAGTCTGTTACCAAGCATACAATAAAATTCAATGATTTAATGGAATGTTATGAAGATAAGAGTCTATGAAAAGTATGCATGACTGAGTTTGGCCCTATTTCACACATATACAACAGGCAAGATGGTAATAGATGCCCAGAAGCAAAATACAACAATAGCAGGTTAAGGATATCTACCGCAACTACCAAGGTGTTGAAGGTTAGGTGGTCTGTGCTGTGGTGTGACCATCTTATCACTTACATGGTTAAGAGCAATGTTCAGTCAATAGTCTTCCAGGGATCACTATGTCCTCCTTCAGATAATATGTAATAAAACATGATCTGGTCCTGGTGGCACAGCCCTGGATTCATAGCAATACAGGTGGATAAGATAAGAGGATCACAGCCAGGTGGTGGCGGTGCACACCTTTAATCCCAGCACTTGGTAGGCAGAGGCAGGGAAATCTCTGAGTTTGAGTCCAGCCTGGTCTACAAAGTGAGTTTCAGAACAGCCAGGAATGTTGCACAAAGACATCCTGTCTTGAAAAACGGAAAAAAAAATATAAAAGGATCACAAGTTCAAGGCCTGACTAGGCTACAGAGAGAGTTCAAGGCCAACCTAGACAACACAATAAGACCCTTTTTTGGAATAAAAAGTAAAATAAAAAAATGTGGGCTGTGGAGATATGGACATCATGCTACACACCTTTAATCCCAGCTCCTGGGAGGCAGAGGCAGGAAGATCTCTGTGAGTTTGAGACAAGTATGAAGAAAAGGTGCACATAATGTGAGGAAAGATCATCCTTTCTTTGCTTGGGACCTGCAAAATATTCAAGGCTTACAACTTGGCTCAAAGTCAAGATCTATGACGAAGAACCAAGAAAGAATCAATTTACAGAGATTTATCATTCATTTTCTCCTGTGTAAATCATGTAAACTTCTCTGCACTAGGTTTCTAAGGACCAAAATCATTTGGACCTGAATATCCATCACAAATGTGCGGTTATGAAAATTACTGGTGACATCATCAACACTTTTGCAGGAAGAGGAAGATCTGATATCTTGCTTTGTAAAGAGGTCAACTTAAGCATGTACCTTGAAACCATCAGTGATACACTTAGTAACCTCCTTTAGCTCACTTTGATATCTTGTATGGATTTTTTTAACTATAAAAAAGGGAAAAATGTGTATCTGGATCCACTTTACAAGAACTCATTCACATTCCTTTGCCCACAACTAATATTGAGGAACCATTCAACTGCACTTAGATACTGAATGACTTGCAATTTGACCACAATTCAGAAGTGCCCATACTTTCTTGACCTGAAGACTACAAAAAATTGGTGCTTAACTTAGGCTGACAAGTCAGTGAAAATGACAGTGAATCCTGATACGATCAATTTCTCAACATTCACAGGTTCAACACAAATGACAGGAACATATATGAAATTATGTTCATGAGATTTGCTAAAGACTCTATGACTTCTTATCCAAACATCTGCAGGACACATATGTTGTAAAGAAAAGTAGAGTTAAGGGATACCATGAGCACTTATCTGTGTAGATGACAACCAGTGTCCTGGGCAGTGATTCCCAATCATAATGTGACTTACCTATTGTGAGAAAGTACATTCTTGCATATCTCTTTGAGGCACTGTGAGGTTTTGACCTGTCACTGAAAAACACATCAAGGAAACCCACTTAGATATATCTCCTATTCACTGAGTCACTTTTAGGTCCATTTGTCTTACCTGAATAGTTGCAAATAGCCAGACATGGATGCCCCTTAAAATGCTACCATCAATATTACCATGTTAGACACAATGAAATTATATAGAAATCAAAGCATACCTCTACCAGTAACAATATTAACTTCAGGAGTGCATGAAAAGAATGCATGCCAAAAATACTGCTAACATCTGATTCCTTTAAGATTTATAAAGTATATCTGAAAGTATTAAAGTCTTTAAGGACTTCCATGAAAACACGTAAGGCAAAGAAGGTAATAGAGTACTTGCTGAAAAGTCACAGCATGGCAAATCCAAGTTAGGTACACCCTTATCATGTACCTGAATATTGAAGATCACGTGGTCTACACTGCAATATCTTCATACAGTCATTTGCTTGGTAGTATCAAGGTCAATGTTCTTTCAACAATCAGTTTGTTCAACCTACAAGAATCTCTCAAACAATAAACAATATGAGTAAGGCTATGTGATACAGGCATGTCATTCTAGCTCCTCTGTAAGATGAGGCAGGAACAGCACAATTCAACTTCTACCTGGGCTATAGAGAGAGTTTAATACTATTCTAATAGTAAGAACCTGTCTCATAAAAAAGGAGGAGGAGAGGGAGGGGTAGGAAGAAGATGGAGGAGGAGAGGAAAATGGGAGAGGAAGAGGAGGAGGAGGAGAAGGAAAAAGGGGAGAGAAGGAAGATGAATGGAGGAGAAGGGAAGGAGAGGAGGAGGAAAAGGAAGGCATAATGAGGAGAGGAGAGGAAGAGGAGAAGCAGCAGGGAAGGAGGAGAAGAGGAGAAAGGTATCTACACACTATCTTGACTACTACAATTGTTAAAGAACACACTAATTTAATCTGGATACTTGGATGAATTTGATGTCCATGTGTTGTCAGGAGGTTCTATCCTTTCTTGACTGTATACCTGCAAACTATGCAAAGTTTATAACTAAGCTCAAGGTAAAAAAAAAAAAAAAAAAAAAAACAGTAATGAAAAGAACCAGGCAATATAAATCCCTTAATTCTTACATGATCAACATTAATTTCCTTGACCATATAACACAAACTTTTCTTCATTAGGATTCCTAAGGACAACATTATTTTGTGCCTGAGCACCTGCCACAAGTACACATTTACAAAAAGTGTTACCGATATCATCAATACTCACCCAAGCACAGGAAACTTCTGTTTCATTCTGTGAACAGGCCAACTTTGGCACTTGCTTTGATATTTGCAGTATGCAACTTTACAATCTTTCTCAGCTTACTATGAAAACCACATCCTAACAAAACTATTTTGTATATTTATCATTCTATCTGGAATTGAAAATCTGTAACACATACCATCATTTTTAGGACACATCCACAGAACCTGGATACTTGCAGACTTCCAAGGATAAATCATTCCAACAGAAGTCCTAGTCTATATGAAAAATATGTGCTAAAATTCCATGGTGAGTGTCTCAGTGATATATCCTATGAAAGTTACAGCATCCTTATTTATCTTCTACCCTTATAAACATTAAACACACATGACCAGTCAACAAAGATACAATAAAAACTAAGGCCTACTAGTCATAGGAAACAGATGTTAGTGCTATCTGCATAGGTTACAATGACAGGGACACATGTGAGTCTCCAAATCACTGATCAAATAATTCATCTGAAAATATGATGACATTTGATGAGTGACTGGAGCAATATCTCACATCTTTACCCTATAAAAGACCTTATAAGGATAAACTGTCCTTTTCTAGTAGATCCATGCAACACACCCAGCATTTACTGATGTATAAGCAGTTCCTTAGCAATGACTACTACCAGATACACACCCAATCACTCAACACATAGACGCATTGCACATTTTCTTACTCTAGACAAAGTACGCATTCATAGTCTTGAGAACTGTTAAGCATGCCAATATTTCTTGGCTGAGCAGCAACAATAAAATCAAAGTGACAAGAAGGACAGAGTGTACCATACTCACCTACCTGTGTATATAAGTATATGATGTTCTGTTATTCTCAACATGGGGGTAGAATGACGCTTTCACAGGGGTTGCCTAGGAACACAGGAAAGCATAGATATTTACATTATGATTCATAACAGTGGCAAGATTACAGTTGCGAAGTAGCAACTAAATAATTTTGTGGATGGGGGCTACTGCAACTGACCTAGATACTAGATGTGTTCCTTTTGACAACACTGTCTGTCTCACTGTGATGTTTTGACCTGTGTTACAAATAAACATCATGAAAACACCATGTCGCATATATGATCCCCAAGGTCTCTGTGTCAGTTCTTGACCTGTGGAAACTTGTAGAATTCAAAGCATGAGAAATCTCCTCATAAGATCTCTTACTTCCTTGAGAGAATGCCTACGAAAAGAACACACTACATTTCACTGTGATGAATCCCATGAACATAACCTATACCTGTGAGTATGGTTCTGCCATTATGTGCATTTAAAACATTACCTGATGGCAATCATGCAAGAATATGATGTTAGTAGGGTTGTTAGGGACATAGTCAGGTTTTAATAATAAAAGTGTAAAACACAGAGTGGAATATAAGCCTGCCAGAAACAGTTCTAATACACACATTTAAAAGTATGGTTTTAATGTCCCACTCTCATATGTGCACAACAAAAAAGAATTTCAGAAATATGCAAAAAGAAATGTGATGACACCACTCTTGGCACCTACTTCTCATAAACCTAGATACTGCAACACCTACCTTGACATCTAAGATCTTGTGCTGTGGTATATACTTCACCATTACCTAAAAATTAACAAGATCCCATCAACCCTTTTCAGGGTCACTCTACTCTTTTGAAGGGAATGTAAAAACAAAAGTCATGTAACAAATGCATGGTGGCAAGAAAAGTATGCCACCACTAACATATATATATATATATATATATATATATATATATATATATATATATATATATATATATATATATAAAGATCTTATATCACTCAATGTGTTTTCAGACTCTTAAGTACTTCCCTGGATATTAGCAGTGTTCTGTTTCATGACCTTTCCTGGCTCATCATGAGGATCTGACTTGTCTCTAAAGAAACACAATGTGGAATACTCACTGGCAGATGTTTCACTTTACTAGAACCACTGCATGCTCCCTAAGTCATTTTATTATTTCAGAACGATGTATTTGGATATTTATAGACAAATCCTCATAGATAATTATTGCTCATTTCTGAAGATAGCTAAGAAAATTCTACAGTTAAATTCACATTGAAGGGCAGTAGAAAAGTCACCTGAAATCTTGAGTATGTTCCTGGCATTGTGATTATTATATTTATGACATTTGTCAATAAGAAGTCAGTGAAATCTCAAAGTTCCTAGTCATAGTAGCAAAGTTTCATTTATAACCACTAGGCTAAAAGAAATATTTCATACTTACATTCTGGATGGTAAGTCCAGAATGATGAAGCAGGACACATCGATTCTTTCAGTTTTTGTGAATTCTACAAAAATGAATGAAAGTTTAAGAAAGCACAGCAACACTGGCTAGGCACACACTCCAATGGAATTTTGAAGGTTGGATGGTCTTTGCTGCGCTATGATCATTTTATTGTTTACATCTTTTCTGGAAAGAGTCCATCAATATTTTTGTGGATTTTCCCTTAAAAGGAACCAAAGTAAAAAGAAAAAAAATATGCTTCAAGAGACAAGTTGCTTTACCTGCATTCCTGTCCACTTTCTGTCAACAAACAAGATCCTGAAATAGGCAAGATGATCACAACCTAGAGTTCATCCTAAGCTACATTACAAGTTCCAGGCCAACCTGGCCTGCATAGTGAGATTCTGTCTCAAAAAGAAAAAAGAGGAGAGGGTTAAACTACCCTTATCATATGTCTATGTATATGAAGTTTACATACCCTGTAATTTAATCCTACATCTGTACTTATATGCACTTAGCCAATGAACTATTTGACCTTTATTGCCTGACTGTAATATCTTAACTGGACTCTGAAAAATACTCTGTGACAAACCTATCCATGCACATCTTGTTCTATCTGTATATCTACCAAATCCCCAGGTTAAGTCACTCCACTATCTGCGTAGTCCCAGATCTCTATGGACAAAAAAATTATTATTTTGAGAAGATACCTGAAGAAATTCCATGGATGATACCACAGTGATAGTCACTATACAAATATCTTGGAACATGATTCAATTAAATTTGGATGATATACATTATCTATAAGCAAGGATATAAAATCTGATGTCTTCCAGTAACACTAGGGAACTATGTGTGTTCTTATGGCAGTCATACCAAAAGAGGACAAAATACAAGATAAGCTAGAAGAGCTTATGAGATGTATATTTGAAAGTAAGAAGATCTCTAATGAGTAGAGGTACCATCTCCTACTTGTGACCTAGTCAAGTCCTTCACAGGATTACTACAGATAGAACAGATAAACACCATTTCAATACATTCTCTTGTATGTATATTGAAGATCAGATAGTCTACAGTATGTTACAATCAATAACATACTCACTGGGTTATTAGTAAGACCTAACAATAATCTTTTTTGGAAAATGATGTTTTCTTGAAGGGAATTTGAAACAAATGATACAAATTTTATCTGAGAACACAGCTTACTCTGCCAGGACACATGCTTATTCCCTTGCCACACCATCATGGCTAATGGATACTCCAAATTTATCTGAAGAGCTAGATTAACTTGAGGAGAGTCTATTCTTTCTTGATTGGAGATCTGTTCATTATACTATGCTTATCAATGGCTTGATAGGTTCATAAAATGACAATGAATCAGAGTGCAATCAATGCCTCAACACTCACAGATTCAACATAAATCTTTGCACAATATAAAAATGTAATCAACAAGATTGTTGAGAGTTCTACCATTTCTCTCCTTTGTAAAAAATGTTTTTATTGAAATAGAATTATATCATTCCCCCCTTTTCTTCCCTCCAGCTCCTTCCCTGTTACCCTTTCTCTAAGCCTTCCCATGCTCTCATCCCACTTTCAAATTGATAATATTTTCTCTTTATTACTGGTATATATATATACAGTGTGTGTGTGTGTGTGTGTGTGTGTGTGTGTGTGTGTGTGTGTGTGTGTCTGCTTTTGTGGTTGGTATGCATATGGTTTCAAGTCTGAGCACTTTACATTGGACAACTAATCAGGGGCTCACACCTGGGAGACACTAATTCTCCTTCTCTCAGTAATTATTAGTTGCCTGTAGATCTCTGTCTGGGTTGCAACCTTACAAAAGTCTTTTCCTTCCACATTAGCATGTCCATCAATATTGCCACTGTTATCGTTTTGTTTATGCATCCATTACTATAAGACACTGCTTTAGCATAGACTTGCTGGTATTCTGACTCAAATCTTTCTGCCCCTCTCTTCCATGTTGTCCCTTGAGCCACAGATGCAGGATCTGTGATGTAGGTGTACCCTTTGCAGTTGGACTCCCCTCAATTTGTTAATCTCTGTATTGTTTCCAGTGGTGGTTTTCTATGATGGTTTCTATTTACTGTAAAGAGAGGCTTCGTTGATGAGGGGTGGTAGTTACATTTATTTGTGAGTATAAGGATAAGATTTAAAATATAGTAAAGAATTGTGCTGGTCTAGCAATTAGTGGTAGTAGATTCTTTTCTAAGGTCCATGGTCTCACCAGCTCTGGGAAGATGGCTAGGTTTCTAGTACCGAGCATGATTTCCCACCTGTTGAATGGACCTTAAGTCCAATTAGAAAGCTGTTGGTTGCCATTAGCATGTGAGTACCACTTACTGTACCTTTACACGTATCTTGTCAGGATGGCCATTGTTGTGGTTCATAGATTTTGCAGCTAGTTAGGGCTGTTTAATTCCATCCTTCCCTTGACAGCTTGCTTGAATAGTTCTGGAACCATGGAAGGTGGACTGCAGAGTTTTATGTCAGACCAAGCTCAAAACATCTAAATCATGTATCTTAAGTTATGGAGTCTTTAGCAATTGTAGCCTGCCTTTAATCCCTAAGAGGCAACCAAGGGCTACAATGAATTAAAAAATATATATGGCTTCAAACTCACAGAAATCTTCCTGCCCCTGCTGGAGTTAAAGGCATGCACTACCATGGCCAGCAATAATCTACATTACTTTGGGAGTCACTTGGACTACTATGACTAACCATTTGAGGGGTTTCTTGTACCTGGCATTGGAATTTCTGTTAGTCTATGGTTCCTGTAGGGAGCACTGTCATCTCAAGTGGTTTAACTTCCTTTAAGATTATATATATGTATGTATGTATATATATATATATATATATATATATATATATATATATATATACACACACACACATACACATATGTATATATGTATATGCACATATATATGACATATACATACACATGTATGTACATGCATATATGTGATATATATGTAACATACATATTATATATAATTTTAGGTAATTATAATGATTCCTTGAGACTATCACACAATCCTGATATCTGTCCCCACTTCCTCCTTCTCTTATTGACCTACCTTTTCCCTCCTCAGTTGGAGTCCATTCTCTGTCATTCCATTTCTCACTTCGTATCACCTGTGTCCTGTTATGCCCCTCTCAAGCCCCACCACGAATGGTCTCTCTGTATCTTACTGGTTTCTGTGGATAGCCCATGTTACTTGAATCCAAATTTTCTTATTTGAACACCTGATAGAAGGACATGATTATAAAAAGGATTAGAGCCGGGTGGTGGTGGCGCATGCCTTTAATCCCAGCACTTGGGAGGCAGAGGCAGGTGGATCTCTGTGAGTTCGAGGCCAGCCTGGGCTACCAAGTGAGTTCCAGGAAAGGCACAAAGCTACACAGAGAAACTATGTCTCAAAAAACCAAAAAATAAAAAATAAAAAAAAAAAAAGGAATTAGAGACACCATCATTGCTTACTTATGTATTTGATAATTAGTTGTATTCAGACTCAATTTAGGCACACATCAGCACTTACTTGGATATCAGCAATGGTCTACTTGGTGATATTTATAGCTCACTCTAATTTCTTGACATAACTGAGAATAATGTCATAAAAAACCAATTCGATATCCCCCCTCTCTCTATATATATGAAAATTCCTAAGGCCAATATATCTTTAAGTAGCCATCTTCAATGCCTGCATGATCATAAAGTTTCAAAGACAAAGACATGTAAGAGAACATTTATTTTTTTCAGAGGATAACTGTAAAACTACAGGTCAATATCCCACAGTAACAATAGATGTCCCCTGTTTATGCCTCATTTATGTTACTAAATATGTATTATGTGTCAACAAGGACATGATAAAATCTGACAATTACTAATTGTATTAGAGACATGTTCCTATTTTAAATGCACACACATGGCCAGGCATGATGGCTCATGCCTGCAATCCCAGCATTTAGGAAGCTGGAAACTGCCACAAGTTTGAGGCAAGCCTGGTCTACACAGTAAATTCCAGCCCAGTTTGTGCTACAGAGTAAGAAACTGTCTCAAAGATAACGTCCAAAGTAATAAATGCAAACATGCAAAAAAGGTGTGTGGGGGATTTATAAGAATGCTGAAAACACTCACCAAAGTTATAACTAAAAATAAATATGCCTCTAGTGGGTGAATGTGGTATTATTACATACCTGAATACTAGTTAAGAGTCTCCCAGGATACCTAGAAAAAAAAAAAACAAGGCAACACTGGCTTACACAATACTTCATCTGCCTGGATATTGAAGATTAGAAGGTCTGCTTTGTGCCACTTACCTGGCTACTAATAATCTCTGCTAATGATGTTTTCAGTTATCACTGAACTTGCTTAAAGAGGATATGAAAAACAAAAGCCATGAAAATGGGTTTCAGATTACAGTCCTATAGGACACAAGCCCATGCCCTTGCCCATAATTATTAAGAGACATTTTAACTCTACATAGACAGTAGATAAATTCAAGCTTTGCAATATTTTCAGGGAAGCTAATAGGCTTGGAGTTCCATAACAACAGCAAGCTAGTATATAACCATCCCCCTGACATTAAAGTTCAATATGAAGTTTTTCTATTATATAAAAAAGTGTGCTATCATAGTTATACAATGTCACAGCTGCTGAGGGCTCCATCATTTCTTACCCGAGAAGTAGCAACAAAAGCATAGTGCCAACAAAAGAAAGGTACAGCATCACACTTCCTATGTATGTACAGAGTACTTACCTGGATCCCAGCTATGTTCTACTTGGCATTCATTGCCTCACTCCAATGTCTTGGCCTGTCTTTGAAAAACACATTGGAAAATAATGTTGTGCAAAGCCTCTTTCTACTAATACAACTAAAAATTCCCAAGGAGACTGCATCATTTCAAGACCCAGTTATACTATCTGGAAATTTGCAGACTTACTGCAAAACCTTAAAATAGATTTCTTAATATCCTGCAGGACTACTACCCAAAGCTCCACTGTAAAAATTACAGTTATAGGCACTAGAAAGTTATTTTGGTACTCACTTAAGCCTGTACCACTTTAAGTATTAAATACACACCATCATTCCTCAAAGTTATGAAACTGATGCTTAATGAGAAACAGTAAAGGGGATAATATTTGAACCACATAAACTCCAAAAGAGGGGAAAATAAAATGGTTTCCAAAATATTCATCCAAGATACATTTTGAAATAAGTATCAATGAATCAAATATGATACAATCATTTACCTGTTTACTAATAAAGTTCAAAGAGAACACCTATAAAGATATGGCAACAGCAGATTAGGGACACATTCTGATCTGGTGGGATACTGAAGGAGTGATGATGTACAATGTAGTATAGCCTCACCATCACTTATCTGATAATACCTGCTTACTATTAGGATTCAATCAACAGTTCTTTCTGGATTATTCTATTCTCCTGAAGAGAAAAATAACATGCAAAACTATGTTTCAGAGCTCTCCACACTGTCCAGGGATGGAGCTGTATGGCGTTGTTTTTGATTCCCATGGTAACTTAAAGGGAAACTTACACGATGGCTGGAGCCCTTGATGTCCAGCAGACGAAGGAGGAGGATGTCCTCAAGTTCCTTGCCACAGGAACCCACTTATGTGGCACCAACTTCGACTTTCAGATGAGCAGTACATCTACAAAAGGAAAAGTGATGGCATCTACGCCATAAATCTGGAGAGGACCTGGCAACAATAGTCAGAGCTGCAAGCAACAGCATCTCCCAGGTCCTCTTCAGGTGTGAAGCGAGCCTGGCTGAACTTTGCTGCTACCACTGGAGCCACGCCAATTGTTGGCTACTTCGTGCCTGGGACATTTGCTAACCAGACCCAAGTAGTCTTCAGGAAGCCATGGCTTTTAGTGGTGACTGATCCCAGGATTGACCCTCAGCCTCTCAGAGGTATCTTATATCAACTGTCCAACATTGCGCTGTGTAACACAGACTCTCCTCTGTGACACATGGACATTGCCATACCATGCAACAACAGGGGAGCTCACTCAGTGGGCCTGATGTGGTGGATGCTGGCTCGGGAAGCACTCTGCGTGCCTGATCTTTATTTCTAGAGACCCTGAGGAAGCTGAGAAGGAGAAGCAGGCTGCTGCTGAGAAGGTGGGGCCAAGGAGGAATTTTAGGGCTCCTGAGGTCACTGCTGCTCAGCCAGAAGTGGCAGACTGGTCTCACTCAGCATGTGCAGGTGCCCTCTGTACCCATCTAGCAGTTCTCTGATGAAGACTTGAGTGCCCAGCCAGCCACTGAGGACTGGTCAGCAGCTTCCATGGCACAGGCCGCTGAGGGGGTTGAAACCACTGAGTGATCCTGAGCTGCTCTGCAGACAACGGAGCATAGGGGGAAAAGGTGGAAGGTAAATAAAATTCCTAAAAGCTGAAAAGAAAAGAAAAACAAACAAACAAACAAAAAAACAACCTTATATTTTAGAATATAACCAGAATACCAAGCTATTAGTTTGTCTGCAAACATCGTTAAGGAAGAATTCAATTCTATCTTAATTCTTAGATTAATTCTAGGTCAACAGCGTTGTCCAGAGTGAGCATTTGTTGTGACTAGGCATCAACAGAACTGATGACTCACACTCGGCTAGCAGTGTTATAATAATGACAATGGATTAATATCAAATCAAATTCATCATTCTCAGTTCAATATAAATATATTACTAAAATAAACTCATGGCTATTAGAACTGCTAAGACTGTCCACCATTTCTTTCTTTCTTTTCCTTCCTGCCTTCCTTCCTTTCTTTTTTGAGCTGAGTGGGGTCAATATTTATTACTAGTATTTTGATAGATGATTTAAAAATTTATTTTTATGAATTATTTTTTCCAGCCCTATTAGTATTTTCAGGAAAGTCCATCCTTTCTTGATTGAACAACTGTAAAATACCTCTTAGGTTCACTGCTGGCTTGGAGTTCCACAAAAATGATAATTAACTACAATAAAATCACTCAGTCTTCCTAGGTGAAACAAGTTTCCTCTATACATGAATGCATGAACCCATGGTTTCTTGAATTTTTATGGAGGCAAACAGTTCTTCCCTGAACTTCAGGAGCAAAGTCCTATTAATTTGATGGTCACCACCATTACTTTTCTCTATAAAGGATGATCAGATGTCTTTTGCTGTGATTCAGGCTCACGGCAGTGCTTAGCTCAATACCTACCTACCACATATGTTGTTAACTACCATAGGTACTGCACTCATCATATCTTGGCAGGTATCTGAGAAACTAATTTTGGAAAAAATACATTTATGTCTTAGGGTTTTTATTGCTGTGAAGAGACATCATGACCACAGCAACTCTTATAAGGAAAATATTTAATTGGGGTGGCTGGCTTACAGTTTCAGAGGTTCAGTCCATTATCATCATGATGGGAAGCATGGCAGCATGAGGGCAGATGTGGTTCTAGAGAAATAGCTTACAGTCCTACATCTTGCAGGCAACAGGACATAGATTGAGACACTTGGCGGTACCTTAATCATAGGAAACCTCAAATCCTGCCTTCATAGTGACACACTTCCTCCAACAAGGCCACCCCCATTCTTACAAAGCCACACCTCCTAATAGTGCTACTCCCTATGAGATTACAGGGGCTAATTACATTCAAACTATCACAGTATACTTTGGGTTTAACCAGGTTACTGACAAAGTTTCTTGGTCTTTTGTATCATTTTGTGAGACATAAAAATGAGTTGGAACGCTGATGTGAAAGCCTAGGAAGAAGTGTCTTTTTCTCTGTAGGAGATATTTGCTGAAGTTCCATGGTCAATACTGTTGTGATAGGCAGCAAATAAATTACTTAGCATATTTGAGTATCACTAAGAATGCAGAGATTACCATAACCTCTACATAAATAAGTTGTACAAATGCATGCTTACTGGTATTGTTAGTGACAAGTTATTTTCTTAATTGAAGGTTATATGTTGAACATAAAGTTGACCTAACAGTCTCACAAACACATTTCATCAACATCATTTAAAAAATACGTAGGGCCTGTAATGAGTTAATGTCAGCATCATATTACAGTACATTAGAAAATAATGGGGTAGCTGCCCCAAACAAAAAGAAGTAGCATTATTTTGGGAATCCCATTCACTCTTACCTAGAAATATAGAGGTTCACCAGTCTGTTTTGGAGTAGTTTTTTATTAAATTCCTTGGTAGCAAGATTCCATTCATGACTACTACTATGTTTCCTGTGACCTCATAACTGTTAGAAACTTAGAAAATCCACTTGAAATGTATATGCAGGACACATTCTTTACCAAAGGTTAAAAAATCATACTTACTTCAATCATCAGGAAACCTTTAAAACTCTCTGTATACTTCTAAAACTTCAATGACATAAATATTGTTATTCACCTCCATGTTCTCTTGATTACCTAATTATAGAAAAGATAGTGTCCTCTTGGTTAAAGTTCACATTATTTCATTTTTTGTTGCCTGTCAAGGCCTTTGTTCACTGATCAGGTTAATTACACCATCATTTCTATACTAAAGCCTGTGAAAACAATGTAATGGCAACCATAATTAGGGACACATCTTTCACAGGACACCTGAAAATCGCATGGGAATTATCATGGTTTAAGTTATTACTTACAGGACCATCTTTAAAATTCCATATACATTTCAGATTTACCAGAAGCTCTTATTTAGAAACAAAACATAAAATATTTTGGTCAAAACAGTTCTTTGTGACAGACAAGATTTTATTTTATCACCTAGAGAAGCTCATATCTAACAGGTTTCAGAAGCATCTTACATGAAGACCTATAATTTATCCAGAAAAATATTGTTTGGGACTCATAGTCTCTTAACTGGGTAATTTAAAATATGTTAATACTACAATTACTAGATACCTATAATATCTTAGTTGGATATCTACTCTCCTCACGGTCATCCCATTTTTAGGAACAACAAAATCTCTTACCTCAGGACTTGGAAAATATCTTGTTCATTACTGTGGTTAGGGTCATCACTATCTCTTTATTGTTTACCTGAAAAAAATCCATCATGTCTAGAAGTTAAGTGAACAATAATCCCTTTGCTAGATTGTTGAAAATACCACAGTCATTTTTGTGGCTAGGTTCACCACAATCCCTGAAAAATCACAAAATAACATGTTCACTGACATGGTAATGTGTATCATCAAACCCAATTGATCTATCTAAGAAATCACAATCTTAACATTGTAGCTTGGATTGCCATCACTTACCTGTATATCCACAAAATACCATGGTTACTTCTATGTTAGGGCAATTGTTGTTTCTTAGTTGTAAATTTCAATACACTTTTATACCTAAGTAGCAATATTTTACTTTCTTATCTAGCTATTTACAGAATCCAATGAGTAAGGACACTATCATCTAATTCTTGGATTCCTTCAAATACATTGGTTACTGCAATGCTGAAGACACACTTCTTATCTACCCAAATACCTGCCAAATCCTACAGTCTCTAAATCTCCTAGAGTCAGTCAAGGTTCTTTATGCTCTGACTTTTGGGCTCTCACCAGCCTCAGCCAGCCCTCACCTCTCATCTTTGATAAGGTGAACATTCTAAGAAGTTGAACTTCCTTTCCTTAAACTCTAATTTTGTCTCTTGGTTCTAGGAATTAGTGCTGAAACAAGACCTCATTATCTAATGAGGGCTGAATACTGGTATATCTCTGTAAAAATTTCAGAGTTCAGTGACTGTGAAATTGGCCATAATTAGAATAGGTACACTATGGAAGTTGATGATACCACATAGTACATTTCTTTTAGGAGAGTCAATTATTAAGCATTTATCAGGATATAGCAAGTAATAAGTAAGGTTATAAAAGTACTACTAAATAATGACAACTTAATTTTTGGGTTTTATTGGTGAAATTATTAAGGCCACTCCACGTAGTTAAAAGGGAGGTTTATTTTGTGGGGTAACTTACAATTGAAGGGGTAGGTTGCAGGGTCTGGCAAAGGTATAGCACAGTCCGGTGGTGTTCTCTGGAGAACTCTGCTCGGTCTACCTCCAGCTTCCAGCGTCCCGGAACCAAGAGAGCGACCTCCTCTTGATCCTCGGTCTTCCGCTCCCTCCTCTGCCCCGCCTTGTGGGCGTGATCATTACCGGAGCCTCAATGGGGGTTGGAACTTCCAGGCCAATGCTGGGATGGCTATCCACTACAGGGTTTTACATGAATATGGTATGATTTATGTAGATGAAAAAAGTGTCAGTTTACTCTATGTATCCTTTAAAATATATATATTTTCAAAATTGTTATACTTACTATTGTTGTAAAGAGACATAGCTATGACTCTACAACTCTTACAAAAGAAATCATTGAAATGGGGCTGGCTTAAGTTTCAGAGGTTTAGTCCATTATTGTCATGGCAGGAATCATGGTGGCGTGCAGGCAGACATGCGCTGGAGAGATAGCTGAGAGTTGTACATCTGGATCAGTAGGCAGCAGGAAGAGAGAGAGAGAGGGGAGAGAGGAGAGAGAGAGAGAGACAGAGAGAGAGAGAGAGAGAGAGAGAGAGAGAGAGAGAGAGAGAGAGAGAGAGAGAGATTGGGCTTTGCTTGAGCTTCTGAAAACCCAAAAGCCACCCCCAGTGACATACTTCCTCCAATAAGGCCACACCCACTGCAACAGGGCCATACCTCATAATCCCTCTCAAGCAGTGACACTCCCTAATGACCAAGCATTTAAATATATGAGCCTATGTGGGTCATTCCTATTCAAACCACCACAGCTATCATAAATATTAACTACTTCACTAGTTTATCTATTTATAGAAGTAAGCATGAACTTAAATATAGTAACAAATAATTTGGCCCTTATGACCTGTTTTTATCTTGGCCTCTGATCCCATCCATTGTAACTTAGAAACCACTACATGATCTCATTTTTGTAAAGAAAGAAAGAGAGGGGAAAGCCATCAAAATTAGCAAGGATGATGGCATGCTGATAAGCCCGTTCCTCAAGAAATGGAGGATTTAGAGTTTAAGCCCACCAGAGTTATCTATATAGTCAATTTGAGGCCTACTTGAGTTATGTGAGACCCTGTCCTGGTTGGTATTTTTGTCAACTTGACACAAACTAGCACCTGAGAAGAGGGTGCAATTGAGACATTTCCTTCATAAGATTGGCCTGTAGGCAATCTCGTGGGGCATTTTTAAAATTAGTGACTGATGGAGGAGGGTCCATGCCACTGTGGATGATACCACCAATATGCAGGTGGTCCTGGGTTCTATAAGAAAGCAGGCTAAGTAGTCATGAGGAGTAAGCAAGTAATCAGCAGTCTTCCATGACTTCTGCTTCAGTTTCTGCCTTTAGGTTCTTCCTTAACTTCTTTTGATGATGGCCCTTGATGTGGAGGTATAATCTGAAATAAACCTTTTCCTCCCTGAAAAAAAAAGCATGTGTTATGTCAGATTTTCTGAAGAAAATGAAAAAAAAATTGTATCTCTGTACACGAATTTCTTATTTATCAAATGCACTAAATGATGAAAAGTCCAAGATTTGTTGTCTATTTTTCATGATGGTGGTATTTTTATTTCTTTTGTTTTCTTGGATTTTGATATTTAAATAAATCAGTGTGCTATTTAAATACAGTATTAGTTATATTAATTGTTTCTGTGAAAAGATATCTAAGAAGAAAGAGGGAGGAAAGATTTACACTTAGAGTTTGAGGAAATAAAGTCCATCATGGGGAAGTTGGTCACATTGTGCCCACAGTTAGGAAGCAGAGATGAATCAATGCTCATACTCAGTTATCTTTTGCCCTTTTTATAATCTGGGACCCCAACACCTCATGGCATGGTGCCACCAACATTCAGAGTGGATCTTCCCACCTCAATTAACCTAAAAAAGGAAAGCCCACCCCCAAATATGTTCAAGGGCTTGTCTCTTTGATAATGATTCCAGATCCTGTCAAGCTGACAATCAGTACTAACTATTATAGGTACTTTTTGTTATCTTTTATGTTTTTTTCCTTTTACATAGAAAATGTTGTCAAATATCAACAGAAATTGTTAAAGATGTAGAATGACTATATGATGAAACTATATAATCATTAAGAATCATGGTTTGGAAAATATCAACTAACTACTAAAATATCCATGAAATAATAGTAAAGAGGGAAAAAATGTATACTATATATGAAATAAACTAATAGTCTTTTGTGGTATGTGTATTCATGTGCGTGTGCATATACATGTATGTACATGTGTGTATATATGTATGTGGTTGGGTACATGTTGTGGCAGGCAGAGGCTGATAATGAGTATCTTCCTCAATCATATTGCCTTATTTTTTGAGATAGTCTCACTGTACTTGGAACTCACTGATTCAACTAGACCAGCTAGTCAACAAGGCCTAGGAGTCATCCCATGTCTGCCTACCAGCACAAGGATTATCGGTGTGCACTACAATGCTCCATTTTCACATGGATGCTAGGCATTGAACTCAGACCCTGGGGCAAATACTTTTCCATCTAATTCACCTTGCTAACCCCTAAACCCAACTATATTTTGTTGTGCCATAAATGATAATGAGCTCAAGATATAAGCGTAGTAGTATTTATTAAATGAGAAATCACACCATTTTAAACAAAATATAAACATTATAGATAGAAATGTAACAGATGAATTCGCAGAGGAAAAAAATCACTTCTCTGGGAGGAAATGGGGTCCTTTAATATCAATTAAACTACTTTGCCTTAATGGATAGAATTAGAAAATAACATCCTGAGTGAGGTAACCCAGATTCAGAAGGATAAACATGGTATATACCCACTCACAATTGGATGCTAGATGTAAAACAAAGGATAATCAGACTACAACCCACAGCTCCAGAGAAGCTAGCTAACAAGGAGGACCCTAAGAGGGACATATGGATAGCCCTGGGAAGGGGAAATAGATGAGATGTCTGTAGTTAGAGTTTTCCTGCCTGGCCCACAGTCAGGACAAATTTCTCTTACCCGCCAGTCCCATAGTCACTCAGACCCAACCAAGAAAGCACACAGAAACTTATATTGCTTACAAACTGTATGGCCGTGGCATGCTTCTTGTTGTCTACTTTTTTTAAAAAATCTTAAATTAACCCATTTCTGTTAGTCTATACTTTGCCACATGGCTTGTGGCTTACTGGTGTCTTTACTTGTTGCTTCTCATGGCAGCCTTCCTGTTCCCCGCCTTCTCCTCTTCCTTGTCCCGCCTACCCTCCTTCCTGCCTGGCTACTGGCCAATCAGCACTTTATTTATTTTAACCAATCAGAGCAACACATTTGACATACAGAACATCCCACAACAGATCTCCATGAGTAAAGTAGGGATGTGGGTGGCAATGGAGGGTAGGGGATGAGGGATGAGAAGATAAGGGAATGGAATGGTTGAGGTGGAACAGGGAGAGAGGGGGAGAACAATGAAAGAGATAGCATGATAGAGGGAGACATCATGGGGATAGGGAGAAACTGGGTATTAGGGAAGTTCCCCAAAATCCATGAGGATGACCCCAGCTTAGACTACTAGCAGTAGTGGAGAGGGTGCCTGAAATGGCCTGCCCTAGTAATCAGATTGGTGAATACCCTGTCATCATAGAGCCTTCATCTGGTAACTGAAGGAAACAGATGCAGAGATCCATAGCTAAGTACCTTGCTGAGCTCCAGGAGTCCAGTCAAGAGAGAGAAGAGGGATTCTGTGAGCAAGAGACATCAAGCTCATGATGGGGAAACCTGCAAAACCAAACTAGTGGGGACTCATGAACTTTAGATCAACAGCTGTGGAGCCTCCATGGGGCTGGACTAGGCCCTCTGCATAAGCGAGACAGTTGTGTATCTTGATCTCCTTAAGGGGCCCCCTGGCAGTGGAATCAGGATGCTGGTGCATGAGTTGGCTTTTTGGAGTTCACTGACTATGGTAGGACATCTTGCACAGCCTTGATGCAGGGGGAGGGGCTTGTACCTGCCTCTACCAGGCTTTGCTGACCCCACATGGGAGGGTTGTTGGAGGAGGGACTGGGGGGTTGGTTGGGATGGGGAAGCCTGGAGGGGTGGAAAGAGGCAAGAGAGGGGATCTGTGGTTGGTATGTAAAAATGAATAAAAAAATCCTTAATAAAAATTATATAATAAAAATAAAAAGTGAATAAGCTACCTTGCCTTGCTGTTTTTGTATGGGGTTAACTTTCAATAGTTTAAGAGGTCAGCTTACTATGTTGAGGTAATAAGATGTACAATTCCAGTTTTCTTCCCTGAGACTGGTAAGAGACTGGTAATTTGGAGTGCAGCTCGAGGAAACATTAAAAATTGAGGATTAGGCTGGGTACACGCTTTTAATCCCAGCACTCAGGAGGCAGAAGCAGGTGGATCTATGTGAGTTAAAGACAAGCCTGGTCTACAAAACAAGTTCCAGGACAGCCAGGACTGTTTAACAGAGAAATCCTGTCTCAAAAAACAAACAAACAAAAAAGAGTTGAGGGCTAGGCTCCAAGCAGTTAGGGCATAATTGCTAAAGGGTGAGGGATTTTCCTTATTTATTTATTTATTTATTTATTATTTTTGTCTTCACATTCTTCCTTGACAGATAAACAAGGTCAAACCATTGACAAGGGGGCAAAGAGCTCATTTCTTTTAAAACTGCTTCAGAGATGAGAGGAGCTGCTGGAGTCTTAGGGTCGGGACCCCAGTTGGCATTGCTGATCTGTTAGAGGGCTGCGGGACCATAAAGCATAATAGTCTAATGAGGATTTTGGAGAGGGGAGAGAAGCATTTTGTAGAGGGAAGAATATGGCGACTGCAGGAGTTTGAAGGCCCGATTGTGAAATAGCCTGGAAGTCAAGAGGTCCTTGTGTGTGTGTGTGTATATATATATATATATATATATATATATATATATATATATATATATATATATATGTATGTATGTCTTCTAGTATTTTGATGTTTTCTCTGAGATTTTAAGAGATTTTCCTCTACTTCTCTTGAAGTATTGACCCAGAAACAGTAGGTTTCTTTAAGGCAGGTGCATGTGCCTCCTGCTTATGCCATAGGGGATATCAAGTGTCCTTTGTTCTAGAGGATTATTTCTGCTAGGGAGTTGAGGCTTTGTTGCTATGCCTCTGTAGCAGTTACCATGGTCTTCAAGGTAGATTGCAGAATGAGAGAGGTATTTCTGACATTTCTTATGTGAACAGCTGAGTATCTCATTGATGAAATGTGTCCTCTAACAATGGATGATACTAAAGCCACCTGTTTCTGCACTGGGTCGTTAGCTGGGAGCACTTCAAAGTGGGGGATATAAGACATCCTTGGGATTCTACTTTTGTCATGTCTGAGGGGAGAATAGGACAATGGTGCTTTCTTTGCAACAGAGCCCAGACTGTGGAAATCATCAAAAGATGGGGGAGTCATGCCGGGTGGTGATGGCGCTAGCCTTTAATCCCAGCACAGGGGAGGCGGAGCCAGGCGGATCTCTGTGAGTTCGAGGACAGCCTGGACTACCAAGTGAGTTCCAGGAAAAGGCACAAAGCTGCACAGAGAAACCCTGTATCAAAAAACAAACAAACAAACAAAAACACATACAAAAAAAGATGGGGAATCTTTTTATCTACTCCCTAGTTGTAGCAGACAATCTGTGCCTCTACTGTACAGCAGCTCTGCCACTTAAGGTGGAGGGCTGAATCTAAGTTGGAGCCACAAAGAAAGTAGTATCTAGTCCTTTTGTGGCTAACTCTGGTGTTTGGTTCCAGAATCCAAACACACTGGTGGTCTGTCACTCATTGACTAAAGAGTTTCAGGATTCTGAAGTATTGTGCTCTTTTGGCCTAATGCCAGGGAAATAATCATTTGTACACAGAAATCAGTCAGTTGTGTAATGATTGGGAGGGGTCTGACAGAATGGGTCTGGAAAGGCCAAAGTTAAAGGACAAACTGAGGTCTTACCTGGTTATATGTAGAACCACAGTTATTTTTAGTTATCAGAACTCCAGTGTTCTTGCTTACTGCTGCTAAGCAGTTACCTTTGGTGCTATTTAAATGTAAGAGGAATGCATGAGAAGTATTTACTTATGTTGTTAAAATTGTTATGTGACCACAGGTTTACAGAAGCTGTATAGAAAGCATAACCGTCCTTATCATTATGATGTGGCTCCCATCCAGGGGCAATGACATTGGACAGCCCATAAAAAAAAAAGTTTGCTTGTTTAAGATTGTATCCTGGACTTTCATAGGATGGGAACCAAAGACACCATCTCTGATCAAGGTCTGGGCCTTACCTACATTTTACCTTAAGGTAGATTTTGTCACTGGGGTTTTATGGGCTAATAATCTCCCCCTATTCTGTCTAACTGTGGAAAAAGAAGTGTAAGAGAATCCTGAGAACTGTCTAGAGGTGTTAAAAGATCTTCTATGCTAGGGAGTAGATTTAGATGGCTACCTCATCTACCAACATCAAGTCTCTTTGTAGACATAGTCAACAGTTAGAAACACTAGACAAAGTTCCTACTCTGTTTATGGATAGAATGGAAGGGGAATAAACCTTTGAAACACAAAAGTCTTCCAGAAAGCACTATAACAGGTGAACCACAGCTATTTGGAAAAAGGAATTACCTTCAGGTAAGACTATTTTAGACCAAGCAACAGCAAAGGAGTTTCCTTTGTGGAGAAGGGGTTGATTCCTTAAGACAGAAGTATATTAGTAAAAAGACAGTAAGTTCCCAATACAGAATTACCACTACCTTTGACTTTCTGTATAGAATTAAAAACAAGATTATAACTCCAGGTAAGTGATGACTTTAGTCCAGGAATAATCTCAGAGATGTCCATGAAAAAAACATACTTAAGACAAATTCTCCAAGTAAAATTTTTCTTATAGAACATCAAGGGAAGAGTAAGAAAGAAAAGAATAAGGAATAAGAAGAGGAGGAGGAGAAGAAATAAAGAAAAAGAAGAGATGAGATCTCCTGGGTAAACTGGAGGTAGAGAGATGGTAGTGGAGGGGAGGAGATGGGGGGATGGAAACATGAGGGATTGGGTTGGTCCAGTTGAGGGCAGATGGAGGGGAAGAGTAATGAAAGAGATATCTTGATAGAGGGGGCCATTTAGGGGTTAGAGAGAAACCTGGTGCCAGGGAAACTCCCAGGAATCCATAACGATGATCCCAGCTAAGACTCCTAGCAATAATGGGGAGGGTGCCTGAACTAGCCTTCTCCTGTAATCAGATTGGTGAATACCCTAATTGTCATCATGGAGACTTCATCCAGTAACTGATGGAAGCAGATGCAGAGATCCACAGCTACACACTGGGCTGAGTTCCATGAGTCCAGTTGAAGAGATCAAGGAGGGTCAAGATCGTGATGGAGATACCTACAAAGAACTGAACTAATGGGAGCTCAAAGATCCTAGACCTATAGCTAGGGAGCCTGCATGGGACCAACCTAGGCCTCCTGCATGTGTGTGACAGTTGTGTAGCTTTTGTCTGTTTGTGGGGTCCCTAGCAGTGAGGTCAGGACCTGTCCCTGGTGCATGAGCTGACTTTTTGGAACCTCTCCTCATGCGGGGAAGGCTCACACAGTCTTGATGCAGGCAGGGAGGAGCTTGGTCCTGCCTCAACTTGATGTGCCTTGCTTTGTTGATGCCCATGGGAGGCCTGCCCCTTTCTAAATGGAGGAGGAATGGATGGGGGGATAGACAGAAAGTGGGGGGAGGGAACAGGAACAGAGGAGGGAGGGGAAACTGTGGTTGGTATGTAAAAAAAAAGAATAAATGAAGAAGAAATAGCTTTTACAATTAAATCATAGAACACAAAAATTCAAGTGAAAGGGCCTTTGCTAATCATTGGAATTTGGAGTTGTCTGTTAGTGGATTCCACCTGGGTGTCACAGGAAGAGATGGAGATTTCCAAGAGTTTCCCAGAAATAGGTTCTTTGTACTTTTGGGCTGGAATAGTCTTAATTCTTGGCAGATAAATCCAAGGTGACTGTTTTCGATCCAGATATCTTCTAGTGTCCTTTTACCCTGTTGGGACAGTTTTAAAACAGATACAATCTCTTAGTTTCCAGTGATATTCTGAAGTATATAATGAGTCTCTGGATCTACTAAGAGGTCTATTTGGAGGAGGAGCCTGTCATAAAGGACTTCAAAGGGGCTGATGTAGTTTAGAGACTTGGGAGTGATGCAAGATCACAGAAGAATGACTGTTAAGTCTCAAAAGCTTAAGGAGATTACATCTTCTCACCTTCCCAGAAGATAGAATGTACCAGGCTGTATGGTGGTATTTTATTTGTGCTGAAATATGATTTTATTTGTATGTTAATAAAGTTTGCCTGGAGACCAGAGGTCATAGAGAGCCAAGAACAGCAGTCAAGCAGTGGTAGCCCATGACCTTAATCTGATCACATGGCAGGCAGAGTCTCTGTGTGGTCAAGCATGGTGAGACAAGCCTTTAATCCCAGCACCAACCATAGCGACCTGGAGGTCTGTATAGACAGGCAGTGACAAGGAAGTCATGTGGTTGGGTTTAGAGCCAATAAGAAGGCAGAACAGAAAGGCAATAAAAACACAAGTCAAGAAGAAACTCTCTCTGGGGAAGCAACGTGAGGTGGTAAGGTAAGGTAGTAATGACTCTCTGATCTCTTTGGCTATTTACCTCAGTATTTGGCTCTGTGTTTATTTACTAAGACTGTTTAGAATTTCATCTACAAGGCTGCATGGAGCTAATACTTAATTTTGAGGGCAACATTCACTCTTTGAGTGATATTGGAAATGAAAGTCAAGCCATTACCAGACTGTAGGGACCAGAGAGCCCAAAGGAGGAACTAAGGTATTCTGTAATGAGAATGGTTACCTCTGAGGCCCCTCCTTTTTTCCTTTGAGGAATGCATCTATGCACCACATGAATTAGAACTAGAATATCCATTAGAACTAGTAGATATATATTTTTTAAGATTTCTTTTTATTTTTATTCATGTGTATGTATATGTATCTATGTGAGTGTGTACTTCGTGTGAGGCCAGAAGAAGGCAGTAGATGCCTTGGAGCTGGACTTTCAGGCAGTTGTGAGTTGCCTGATGTGAGCACTAGGAACCAAACTCTGGTTCTTTGGAAAGCAGTAGATGCTTTGATCTGCTCAGCCATCTCTCCAGCCCTGACAACTAGTGGTGTTTGTATAAGGCATCACAAGCCACTGGCCCAGGCTCCAAACAGTTAGTTTATGATTCCTACAGAGTGGGGGACTTTGGGGTTTCTTTTTTTGGCCCTGTGTTCTTTTTGTCACTACAGTTATTCCTGGAAGTGGAGAATGAGTGGTTTTTACGTTCCTCTGTAGGTATTTTATAGCTTGTAATTTATGTAAGACATATATTTGTTACTTCAAAGTAACATCCTACTGTATTCTCAACTGCTATATTGGACAAGAACAAAGTCTCATAAGACTGTTATCAGGACTAAGTAGAAAAACATCTGTAAAACCCATCTGCAGGCCAGTAGCTCCAAAGATCTTTTCATCTTTCTGCCAAGGCTATTTCTAAAGTTTAACCTTTACACTTAATTGGAGTCATGCTGTGTAATTACTAGTTTTTTAAATGTAAAATGCACACTAGAAAGACTAATTTGTAAGGATGTTTTTTGTTTTGTTTTTACTATTGGGATCTTGGTACCTACTGCCTCTAGTAAACAAAGAATACTGTTAACAGACCAGATAGAATCTAAAGTCAGGAGCTGGACTTCCAAATTCATTGTTATTGCATCCTGGAAAAAATACCCAGGATCCAGATTGATAATCCAGGTTGATGAAATGGAGAAGGGTTGGAACACAGTATTGGTCAGGAAGGGGAAAAACCAATTTTTAAAATGTTCTTTTCCCTTTTCCTGTAGCAGTCTTATAACCTATAGAGAAGGTAAAACAAAAACCAAGAAATGTGTCTGTGTAGGTCTCACTGGGAGACAGATTATCAGAACTAAGTCTGTTCCACTGTTAGAATACTATTGAATCAACCATTGATGTGTTGACTTTGTGGGACCAGACTTAAGACTATAGGCCTTATGAAAAAGGAATATGGAGAAAAGCACTACTGTCAGTAAAGAGCTGGGCAGAGTGGTGATGGCTATAATTCCTAAACAGGACGAGAAAACAAATTTAAAGCCAGTCTGAGAAATTATTGAGACCCGTCTCAAAATAAGACAAATAAAAAGGAGCCTGGATGTTTGGGTGTGATAGTGCATCCCTTTAATCCCTGCAATCAGGAGACAAGGGCAGGTAGATCTCTGTGAATTTGAAGCCAACCTGGTCTACAGGGTCAGTGTCAGGTCGGTTAGGGCTACACAGTGAGAGTTTGTCTCAAAATGGGTGAGTTATTTTGAAGCTCGGTGACAAGATACTTGCCTAAGTATATGCAAGATCCTATGTTCAATGGCTGGCCCTGGAAGAAAAAGGGAAAGAAAAAGTTAATAAATTAGAGAGATGAGAATGACAACATAATTATGGCCTTAGATAGAGACCATGGGTGCTAATATCTCAGGTTATAGCAGGGTTTCATCACCTTAGCCTCAAAGACATCTTGAACCAGATATTTTTTTCCAAAATACTCTTTTTATTGATTGTTTGGGAATTTCACACCATGCACCCCAATCACACTCACTTCCCAGTCCTTTCAGGTCTGCCCTCTACCTTTGTGACCCTCACCCCCCAAAAAAGTAGAGGAAAGAAAAAATAAAAATGAGTCCAATGTGTTGCCCGTATACTCACTGGAACATTGTCAAACTCCTAGTGGCCAGTCCCTTAAAGAAAACTAAGCCCTTCTCTACCTGCACCCTCACCAGAAGCCATCAGTTGTGGAGAGCTACAGTTTAGCATCCTTATCACAATTTTAAGAGTTCTCTTTGATGGCTTTCTGTCTAGATTGTTAACTTTTGGTGGGGGTGGTGGTAGGAGTTGTCACAGAATCCTTTTATGTCCCTCTCTCTCAACTGTGAGTTCACAGTCATCAATACCACTGTATAAGTAGCTTCCTTGCCTTTTACAGTCAGCAGTAACATGGATCATGGACTCCACATGGTTTCTGGTGACAGCATGGACCATGGACATTCATATAGTCTCTGATGTCAGCATGTGCCATGGACCTCAGGATAGTCTCTGGTAGCAGTACATCAACATGGTCCCCTGCAACAGCATGGGCCATGGACACTATCATCATCCTTAGCAGCAGGCAGCACAGGCCAAGGACATCAGCATGGCTCCAGGTCCACACAGTACACTGTGATAGTTTGAATAGGTATGGTCCCCATAGACTCATTTGTTTGAATACTTTGTCCCTAGGGACTGCCACTATTAGGAGGTGTGACCCTGTGAAGTAGGTGTGGCCTTTTGGAGGAAGTGTGTCACTGTGGAGGTGGGCTTTGAGGTCTTATAACTTCAAGTCTGGCCAGTGGGATCGACCCCTTCTGCTGCCTGGAGACCAAGATGTAGAACTGTCAGTTCCTTCTCCAGCACCATGTCTGCCAGAATGCCACCCACCATGAACATAACGGACTAAACCTCTGAACTGTAAGCTAGCCCCAATTAAATGTTTTCCTTTATAAGAATTGTTGTGGTCATGGTGTCTCCTCACAACAACAGAGACCCTAACTAAGACAAGCACTGACACCAATATGGTCCTTGATGGCAGCCCAGCCCAAAGATATCAACATAGCTTCAAGTAGCAGCATAGACCATGGACATCCACATGGACTTCAGTGGTAACACAGTTCACAGATATGAACATGGCTTCAAGCAGCAGCACAGACTGCCAATATCTACATGATCTTTGGTGGTAACACAGGCCACAGACATCAACATGGGCCCTGGCCACAGTACCATAGATCCAGACATGGCCCTCAGCAGCAGCACAATCATAGACATCAACATGCACAATCACAGACATCAACATGCTTCTGGTGGCAACCTGGACTATGGACACTAATATGGCTTCCTGCAGTAGCTCAGACTATGGACATCCATCTGGTCTCAAGAGGTAGCATGGGCCTCAGACATCCTCATGGCTTCTAGGGGAAGCCCAGACCATGAACATTCACATGAACCTCCAGCTTGAACACGGCCTAGTGCAGTGGATCACAGACACCAACATGACCTCCTGGGTTAGCACAGATCACAGAGGTCTTTGGGGAGGTCTGCTACAGAAAAGGAAGAATTCTTCATCTCAGACTTCCCTTTGCTGCTCAGAACCAGGGCGATTGTGCAGCTTGGCAGTGAGTTTGGGGGTTGAGTCTGTGCAAGCTCCAAGCTGCTGCGCAACACCATGTTGGGCCCACTCAGTAAGAATACATTCCCGCTTCCACCACAGGCTTCCCTCACACCTGTTACTGCTACCTCTGCCTCTCTCCACTGTGTGCTCCCCACTCTGTTCCATCTTTCCCATCTCTGCATCACATATTTGTTTGTCATGATGGCACTGGAAACTGCAGTGTCAGACAGTATATATACTTTACATGTAAATATTCATCGCAGCAATTGTTGATATAGTTCAAGGTTTCTGGTTTCTGAAGCACCATAAACACTGGGCCATCACTGAGATTCATCTCAGATATCCTGCTGTTGCCCAGAGTCAGGATGACATTGTGGTTAGGCAAGGTGTCCGGGGATAGGTCTGTGTGCACTCCTGGCTGCTATACATCTCGATGCTTTTTATGTCTGCCACCCTGAGGCTCACTGAACTTGACTTCTGTGCTTGTAGCCAGGAGATAGGGCCACTGTCCTGCACTCTTCAACTCCCAGCACGGCAAGCGGCATGAGCTGCAGCAGCCACAGTGGCTCCATGCTGGGGACCAGCTGGCCAGCCTAGGACTAGCCTAGTTGGGAATGACATCTGGTTCTGCAGGACCAGCTCCTCCATGCATTCCAGTAGCTCATAGATGGGAGTATATGTTGTGGTGGACCGGGCCCAGATGGCAGCTGAGTTGGTCAGCCTGTGCCTTCCAGCCCAGCATCCCTAGACAATACTTTTGAAGAAATTCTTTGGTGTAGGAAACTA
This sequence comes from Onychomys torridus, assembly GCF_903995425.1. Taxonomy (NCBI): domain Eukaryota; kingdom Metazoa; phylum Chordata; class Mammalia; order Rodentia; family Cricetidae; genus Onychomys; species Onychomys torridus. The sequence goes on along the minus strand of NC_050466.1, from coordinate 57,231,848 downwards.
ACTTCCCTGTGTTTCATAGTACACCCCCAGTCTCTCTATAACTCCTTACTATCATGACAACTACAAATGTCTCTATAACCAAATGTTCTCAGGGGGAAGAGCATACCCAGCGGAGATCAGTGGTTTATAGTGTTAGGCAGGTAGTCATTTGTAACCTGTAATCCTAGTCCTTGGGGGCCTAGGAAAAGGGGACCAATGGAGGTTTGGGGCCAGCCTGGGATACATAGTAAGCTCTAGAATATTCTATGCTATAGAATGAGAGTCTATCTCAAAGAAAGAAAGTGTGTGTGTGTGTGTGTGTGTGTGTGTGTGTGTGTGTGTGAGAGAGAGAGAGAGAGAGAGAGAGAGAGAGAGAGAGAGAGAGAGAGGATATGACTTTCTCTTCCTCTTATCTAGCTGTGTTGTCCTCTCAAACTCTATTAATACTCTTCCTGAACTTATTTTTGAGTCTGTTCGTCCACAAGACTAGTAACCTCCAAATGGGAACTTCCCCATTTACCAGTAACAATAGGAAAAATAAAAACAAAAATAATGTACATTAGTGGAGACATGAACAGTACCATCTGCCTGGCACTACCCACACAGCACAGACATAACTTATTCTTAAAAGTAGAAAAGTACCACCTTATAAATTTATCAACTGTAGGATCTCCTGGGCATATTACAATCACACCAGGAAAATCAGGCATTACAAAATATTGGAAATACTGAACTGAGAAAATGCTGTAATTCCATCATCTGTACTTCATAAAAGGAGGATATCTAATACCACAGTGGTAAAAGCCTTATTGACCTGTCATCTAACCAACCAATGTATGTATGAAAGGGCAAACAGGCAGAGAAACTCCAAGTGTTCTAGGGGCTTTGGTTTGTTTGCTTCCTGCCATTGACATAATCAACTCAAAGTGCTGTCTGTCCATCCATCTGGACCTGTTGTCCATCCTGTTGCCATTTGCTCACCTAGAACCAATCTTGCCCTTCAACTCCACAGTATCCATAGCCTTGCACACTGATTCAACAACTGGACTAAATGTTGACGCTCTGTGACCTGACAATGCTCCCTCCATGAGCCAAAGAGTATCTAACAAAAACCTAACACAAAAAAGTCCTATCTGAAGTGCTGGTCAGGGTTGTTTAAGAGTCTCCCTAAACATTACGAGATATTGCTATTGTCCATAGCTGCCCCTAGAGATAGAAGGTAAGTCCCCACTGATGAGGACACCATGTACTTCAGACATAAGGCTCAGAGACCCCTGAAATGGAAGTGATTTGAATGTTTCCTCTGGGAGGACTAGCTTTCATGGTACCAGAAGGTGCCATCCAAGCTTCCAAAGGATGAAACTAACCAACAGTCCTACTCATCTATGATGCCTGGGATCCACAACAATGACCAGAATGGCACAATAAATTAAGGAGCAGCAGTGGCATCTTGGTGGTAACCAACAGCTCTCTAATTGAACTGAAGACCCACTCAAAAAGAGGGAAATCCTGGTTGGTACTGGAAACCTAGCTATCTACCCAGGGCTAGTGAAGTCATGGATCTCGATGGAGAACCTAAAACCACCACTTTACTAAGTCAGCATAAGCCCTAAGTACATTCTAAATGTTTGTCCTTATATCCACAGATAAGTATAGTCCTCACCTCTCATTAAGAAAACTTCCCTTTGCAAAAGATGGCTACCATTACAGAAAACTACAACCAATCAAATTGCAGACTTGTGGAGCCCAGTCCTAAAGAATACATATACAAAACTCCCCTACCTAAGGTTCAGGGGACATTGCACAAGAGGAGGTGGAAAGATAGTAAGAGCCAGAGGATCAGAGTTTGCTGACTGTATTTCACAGTGATAACAGAAGCTCCACCCCTAACATCTCATGAACACGACTGTCTAATGTGAGCTGAACAAAGATAACAATAGATGTGCTAATGTGGACCCATTGTGGGAGGAGAGCCTAGAAGGCCTCAGCCTTACACAAAGAACTACAGGCAAATAAGGAATGTTAGGAGAGGGAGAAATGTTCTTCTCCAGAGAAGAACACACCATTTTGTTATCCAATAGCAAATGGTTAGCCCTGAAAACATATATGCAAGTAACATTATATAGACCAATCAGGTTCTCTCTCTCTCTCTCTCTCTCTCTCTCTCTCTCTCTCTCTCTCTCTCTCTCTCTCTCTCTCTCACACACACACACACACACACACACACACAAACACACATTTATATGTACATATATGTATGTAACAATGAAAAAGAGGCCATGAATTTGAAAAAGAACAAGGAGGGGTATATGGGAGGGATTGCAGGGAGGAATGATGCAATTATAATCTCAAAAAATAAAAAGAAATAAATAAAATAAAAAGCATTACTAGGGAGAAACAGTTTAGGAAACGGTTTGAGGAAGGCCAATTGTGAGCAACTTTGCTGATGTGAACTCATATCATAGTAATTTGGGGCTGAAACTGAAGTATGACTTATTTTTTGTTGCCACAGACTTATGAAGCCTGGGACTTGGGGCAATTCTTGTAGGAACATCCATATAAAACCATAAAAGATTAGTAGTAATAATGATAAAGACAATGGGATAAAAATATGACTTTTTAATATAAAAAAATCACTTGCCACTTTGGTCTGAAAAAGGCAAAGACAACCTCAATATTTAATAAGCAATGAGACTGAATCTACAGTAAAAAAAAAATTTTCAAGATCATGTGATTCAGTTCCCTGAATGGCTTAACCTGGAGGCTAAACTGCCAGACTGAAGACACCTTACTCTCTGACTTCATTGCATAAACTTGTTACAAAGAATTTGTAATTGGGGATTTAGCTCAGTGGTAGAGTGCTTGCCTAGTAAGCATAAGGCCCTGGGTTCAATCCTCAGCTCAAAAAAAAAAAAGCAAGCAAGAAAGAAAAGAAAAAAATATTAAAAAAAAAGAATTTGGAGAGAACTGAATCCATCAGGTTTAAATGAATCCCCAGGGGAGTCTTGGCCCTGGAGGAGATAGGAATGGAGGAGAGAGGCTGGGGGGAAGGTGGGTGGGGGGTGGGAGGGGGGGGAAGGGGAACCCATGGCTGATGTGTAAAATTAAAACACAAATATAATAATAAAAAAGTTAATAAGAAAAAAAAGAATTTGTAGCATCGTCTTAAATCTGAGATCATAAAATTTCACTTATTTTATTAATTTATTAACTAATAAATAGTATTAATTGGGGTTGCAAATGTAGCTCAGTTGGCAGAGTCCTTGCTTATCATTTATCAAATAAACAAGGGGTTATAGCACATGCCTGTAATCCTAGCACTCTGGAGGTGAAAGTAGGAGGATCAGAAATCCAAGGGCAATGTCTCTCCTCTCGCCTTCCTCTTCCCAGAATTCTCTTCTCTGCTTGTCCCTCCTATACTTCCTGCCTGGCTACTGGCCAATCAGCATTTTATTTATACAGAGTGATATCCACAGCAGTTAGCTAGGCATCCAGGAAGAAGGCACAGTACTATTTTTGCTAATAACAGCTCAATTCTCTCAGCTCACTCACTTTCAAGAGTAAAGAATAGAATTAGGTAACTATTGAGGGCCAGAGCAGATACACAATCCCTCTAGACTCCACTAAAGAATAATACCCAGACATAAAGGGACCAAATGCTTTCAAGAAAGAGAAGGAGCTGCTGAGACCATGGTAATAAGCAGCATCTTTGGGTACTTTTCATTCCTTATATTTTGCTGTAACTCCACCAGAATTATAAATTTAGTCTAAGAATTTGACCCTCCAATACATTATTTATTATCTTCTAACAATGATGTTCTCTAACGTTTCTATAATGCAGACAAAGGTACTTGCTCCAAGCCTGAGGATCTGAGTTCTATCCCTGGAACCCACATGGTAGAGAAGAAGAACCAAGTCTCACAACTTGTCCTCTTACCTCCATATGTAAATGGTGGCATGTACCATGTGCACATGCACACAAATAAATGTAAAAAAAAATTGAAAGAGAACTTGATGATATACTTAGCAATGCCATCTGCTATGTTTTTGATAATATGAATTGAAGCAAATCTCAATTTTCAATCTTCATTACCTTTATTCTTTGAGAATTTCATACAAACAATGCATTTTGAAAGTATTTACCCCCACTGCTCCCCTTTATTTCTCCCAGATCTACCTCCCACTTCCTAGGTCCTCACAACAACTATTAATTTTTAATTAAATAAAATATTTTTTGTACATGATAAGGCTACTGAACTCATAAATTCAAGCAATTTGTGTTGCTTGCACAAGAACAAGCCAGCCAACATCACAACCTGATTGGGGGATGGGCACAGGAGCATGGTTCATTGTTGTGTGTGTGTGTGTGTGTGTGTGTGTGTGTGTGTGTGTGTGTGTGTGTGTGTAAATTAGAGAACAGTCTTGGCTTCCAGTCCCCTACTTTAACATTCTTATTTAGATGCACAAATCTCCTTCATCATAGCAGAAAAGACATTTCACTCTTTAGTCAAGTATGGACCATGGCCCAGGAATCATGATTCAGGTTGCCCTGGAAGAAATGTTGCACTGTAGAAGTGGTCGCATGGAACTTTATTATTTATGGGAAAAAGGAGTCATAAGTCAAGGCGTTTACCTAATACATTGGTAGGGATCACAGGTAGGTGAGCTACAGCAAGGGGGAAATCTTCTGAGGTTGCCAGATCCTATCAGATGGCATTATTAGCTTTTTGATGGGTGGAAACTAATGGTCTACTAAGAATACATTTTAAAAGTTTATATCAGTGGTTCTCAACCTTCCTAATGGTGCACCCCTTTAATACAATTCCTTATGTTGTGGTGACCCCCAACTTAAAATTATTTTATTGTTACTTCATAACTATAATTTTGCTACTGTTATGAATCATAATGTAAATATCTGGTAGGCAGGATATCTGATCTATGATTCCTGTGAAAGTGTTGTTTATGTTCTCCCCACCCCCAAAGGGATCATGATCCACAAGTTGAGACCTGCTGGTTCAGATAGTCATGAGGATGTTAGGTCAGGTACATCATGAATGACCTTCATCGGGATTAAAAATAGCCCGAGATAATTTGGTTCTGATCTGCCGCATTATTAATTCTCTGTAATCTTGAAGCTCCTTTATTTGGCCTTGTATAATCTTTAGCACAGGGGCAGCTTTTCTTTTTGTCCTGGGAGTTTCAGGTTATACTTATTTAGAATATCTCTATAAATATGGATGCTATCTTATTTTTATTTTATTTTATTTATTCTTTTTCTTCTCTCTTTTTACCCTACAGGTGCTCTGCATATATATTATGGCTTCCAGTTTAGTGTTTTATGGGATTCCTGAGTGTGTAAATGAGTAAGTCTCTGATTCTTGTGTCCTCTCTTCGATCCTTTTCTTTCTGTTGGTTTGTCTTGTACAACTTTGATGTGATAGTTTTTGTTTTATGTTATGTTATTTTATTTTATTATTGTTCCATAGAAGCCTATTTGTTCTCTAATGAAAGACAGAAAAGGATGTGTCCAGATGGGAGAGGAGGAGCTGGGAGAAGTAGAGGGAGTGGAAACGATCAGGGTATATCATGTGAGGAAAAAAAATCTATTTTCAATAAAAGGAAAAAATGGAAGTTGTTTCTACATATGCTATCTTCACAGTGAATTTTGTCACTCTGTGTTGAGATTCTTGACTCTCGGCTGGTAAAAGGCTTCAGCCAGACTTGGACATATGTGCTGATACTTTGTATATGCTCAAACAAATAAAGCTTGTCTGAAGAGCACGTCACAGAGTTAGCCATAAAGGCCAGGCAGTGGTGGCTTACGCCTTTAAATTAATTCTAGCACTTGGGAGGTAGAGGCAGACTGATCTCTGTGAGTTCAAGGTCACCCTGGACTACATTCAAAAAGAGAAATGTAGCCAAGTGGTGAAGGCTCACACCTTTAATCCCAGTACTAGGAAGGCTGAGACAGGAAGTGACATGGCAGGGCAGAGAAAGGAATATAAGGTGGGAAGAGACAGGACTTCGGCCATCCTTTCGGCTAAGGACTCAGAAGCATCTAGTCTGAGGGTTCGTGGAGACAGAATCTTCCCCTTTCAGCTAAGGAGTTAGCAGGTGAGAAGTGGCTGTGGCTTGTGTCCTCTGATCTTTCACCATTTACCCTGACATCTGGCTCCGGGTTTTTATTAAGACCAATTAGGATTTGTTCTACTTACATGAAAAGCCCATTTCCTTTACTGTATCCTGTTCGTTTTTCCTTTCTATCCCCTCTCAGATGTTACAAGAAATTTCTTCCTGAAAGTGTGGAATATTTTTCCAAATTTTTCTAAAGAGTGAAAATGTATCATTGTTATTTGGGATAAAAAATAATACTCTTGGTAGTACAACTGTATATACTGTAATCCTAGCACGTGGGAGATAGAGGTATGAAGATCATGGTCGTCCTGTGTACATAGCAAGTTCAAGGCCTACCTGGGTGTCTTATTTAGTGTTTCTATTGCTCTATTGCTGTGATGTGAGCACCATGACCAAAATCAACTTGAGGAGAAATGGGTTTAATTCAGTTTATAGCTTGTAGTCTATCATCCAGGAAAGTCAGGGCAGGAATTCAAGGCAGGAACCGAGAGACAGCAACTGATATGAAGGCCATGGGGAACACAGTTTAGTGGCTTGCTTGTTCAGCCTGCACTCTTATAGAATACAGGACCGCAAACACAGGGGTGACACCATCCAAAGTAGCCTGGACCCTCCCACATCAATCATCAATCAAGAAAATATTCCACAGGCTTGCCCACAGGCCCACCTGGTGGTGGCGTTTTCTCAGTTGAGGTTTCCTTTGTCAAAATAACCATAGCTTCTATAATGTTGGCATAAAACTAGCCAGTGCACTGGGCTAATGAGACCCTGTCTCTCAAAATAAATAATAATACAAATAAAAGAAGTACCTTTTTAATTTTTTTCTCCTTTTTTATTTATTATATTTGTAAGAAGTACCTTTTGATGTTCAATGTGATATTGTCATCTGCAAAGTTCATGCTGGAGAGCTTTAGTATCAAGCTATGAAACATAATTTGAAAATAGTCTCTTAAGGTTTAAGTATGCAATTTGGGTTTGGGCTGAGTTCATATCTTTCTTGGGTAGAGGGTTGAGCACGCCTGTTGTAGGATGGTGCTGGGGGGAGTTTAATGAGCCAGGTCTAGAATCATTTTATGTCTATTGTTATTTCAGTACAGTCACATGACTATACCTAACTCCAAGGGCTGCTGAGAAATACAGTGTGGCGAAATGCCCAGGAGGAAGAGACCCAGGGCTTATTTAATAGCTATGCCAAGAAAATTTCATCTTATGTATCTCCAGTTCTGGAGGCCTATCCAGTGGCAATTAATGATTTTAATTACAAACCCAAGACAGAAAACTTAACTGTCATTGAAAAACCCTTAGTGAGTTAATAAATAGGGCTTACTAAAGCAGGAAAACCAAGAGTTGGAAATCAAAGGACATTTTAAGTTCATCCAGAGTTGGGTTAACAATTTAACTGCAGAGATACCTGTTTCTTGAGTCTTGCTGCTAAATCAGATTTTACTGTTATTGTCACAAAGAGAGCTGTCACGTTACACCATCCAGATATACTGACTTGGACTTTGGATACTAAGAAACGCATTGTGCTTAAATGATTGCTTCTGCTCACTGCTGAAACATGCATGTGTGTGCACGCATAGGACACCACTCAGGTGGAGGCAATTTAATGTGACTGTAATTGCGTGACTAAGCTGAGGGTGGGGAATCACAAGACTCAGGAAAGACTGGGTTGTGTAGGAGTGGAACTGTGTGATTAAACTGAGAAAGTAGCTACCTAGACCCAAGAACAATCTGTCAAACACTTTTGGGGTAGATGCAGAAGCTGAGGTTTTCTTTCTTTCTTTTTGGAAGGGTCTAGAAAAGCAGGGCAAATATATCAGGCCAATGGAGTGAGGAAAATGGAAGAATGTTTTTTCTTTGTATCATGAGTAGCAGATCCATTGGATTTCTAAAGCTGCATGACGTGTAAGATGGAGAAGGACAAGGAATTTCGTGGGATGTACAGAAATAAAGGGACAGGGCTCTGACAATCATCTCCTGATGCCTTCTTGTTGAGAGATACCTTGGTATGAGATGAGTTAAGAAGTCCTGAAAGATAAAGCACAAAATGGCAACATCTGGCATTACTAAGTAGACAGCACAATCAGGTCCCCTCTAAGGTTATACCCCTTCAGAAATGATTGTCAAAGGCATCAGCCTGATACTCTTTGCTCCTTTTTCCTTGGCTATGCCAAATGAGTAAAGTATCAAACCTCCTTAAGAAGTAGCACCTTTTTGTGTTGCCCATATGCTCACTGGAGCATGGTCAAACTCCCAGTGGCCAGCCCCTTAAAGAAAACTTAAAAGAAAAACTTTCTTTTTTCTTATTTTTTTATAGGGACAGGAAGGTCACAAGGGTGGGGAAGAGGACCTTGGAGGACTGGGAAATAAGTGTGACCAGGGTGAATTATATGATATTCTCAAATAATCAATAAAAATATTATGTTGGAAAAAAAGAAGTGGCATTTTTGCCCCTATATCCCCCTTCTCAAAATATAATGGGAGATTGTTTGCTAAAGATGCATTTCAAGGCTGGGGATGTAGTTCAGTTGGTAGAGTGCTTGCCTAGAAGGCATGAAACCCTGGGATGGATCCCTAGCATTATATAACATTGGGCATGGTAGCACATACCCAGAATTCTAGCACTTGAGAAGTAAGGGCAAAGGGTAAGAAGTTCAAGGTGATGATCCTTGGTCTCTGTGGCAAGTTAGAGGCAAATCTGGGGCACATGATACCCTGTCTCAAACTTAGAATAAAAAAGGTTATATTCTGGAACACAAATTTTAAACTTGCCATTAAAAATAATAAAATGAACCCATCAGGTTAAGCAGTTTTTACTACTTCTGGGAGCTATTTTCTAAAGAATTAATCAATGAATAAAAAATATTTTAGAAGAAATTATCACCCAGACTCTATGGAAGGAATTTCCACATTAACTAAATTCTACTGGTAGGAAACGTGACGATTGTGTGGGCACAAATCTCTGCTTCGTTTGTTGACTTGTGTTTTTTGTTTTTTTTTTCCTTGGGACAGGGTCTCACTATGTAGCTCTGGCTGGCCTGAAACTCATTATGTAGACCAGGCTGGCTTTTGAACTCAGAGATGTGCCTGCCTCTGCCTCCCAAGTGCTGGAATTTAAAGGCATGTGGCACCATGCTGGGCTTTGATTTCCTTCCTTCCTTCCTTCCTACCTTCCTTCCTACCTTCCTGCTTTCCTTCTTTCTTCCATCCTCCCTTCCTTCTGCTTTTTAATTATTTCTTTATTTCTTTGCCAGGGTCTCACTAAGTAGCCTACATTGGCTGGAACTTACTAGATAGTATAGGCTGGACTCTTGCTTCTACATTCCAAGTGCTGGGATTATAGGCATGAGCCACCATGCCTAGTTCCAAGTCTCTTGAGGTGCCAGCAATGCCTAGGAGCACCAGCCCAAGTGGGCATCACCCATAGTGTGCTGGTCCCTCCCACATCATCCTTCAATCAGGGAAATGCACCACAGGCTTATTCATAGGCCTATCTGGTGGGGGCATTTTCTTGGTTGAGGTTCCCCCTTCCAAAATGACTACCTTGTGTCAAGTTGACGTAAATCTAGGCAGCACAGTAACCTTTTTTAAAATCTTTCACTTCTTTAATTGTTACCAAGCACTTTCCTGGTATTTCTTGGACTGATGCTGGAGAGGGAGAGGCAGAAGAAAAGGAGGAATGGAGGAGAAGCAGATAGAGAGAGGATAGAGAACATGAGTGGGAATCTGGTTTCTCAAACTAGTATTAAGTGAAAGACTTATTATTCTGAGATTTAAGGCTCAGACCTAGCAATCAAGCAGTATCTACATTGACCAGCTACAAGATATAGAAATCACCTGTACTAGTCAGATGAGGATAAGTGATGCCGGAGTAACAAGGCCAACTGTTTGCGACTTCTGCGTCAAAGGTTTACTTTTTTTCTTTTAAGTATCATACCCTTTTAAATACAAAGAAACAGGAGCACATTTAGAGACTGATGTTATATATACATACATGTATATGTACATACACATATATGTATGCATATTCATATATGTCATATATATCAACTAGGGCCAGAATTTACTACCTTTCCAATTTACCATCAACATGTGACCATTTTACCAATTTTGTGCAAGGCACTCTCCTAGCAATCTATCACTCAGAAAGGAGATGTATGTATTCTTCAGAACACAGCCTTTAGCAAACATGCTTTTATTTTTGTTTCTGTCCTACTTAAATACAGAGGAATAGGAACCAGGGGGAAATAATTGTAGAGATGGTATTTCATTTAACAGGATGAAATGAAAACTCTTGATTTCAATGGTTTTAAATTCATTTCCTTGCCAGCTGTGGACAGTTAAGTACCAGATTTCTATATTCAGTGTTTCTGTAAGACACATTTGCTGGGCCTCTCTTGGTGACACATTTGCAATAAATTATTACTCTTACTTAAGAAATAGTTTCATAACATAGTCCATACACAATGATAGAAGAAAAGAATGCATTGCAAGTTATAAAGACATCATTACTTAATAACTTAGAGAAGGAATAGAATTTTATTAAAGGTGGAAATTTGTAGTACATTTTGATTTTTAATGTGAAATGTCCCCATAGGCCTTGTGTTGAGTGATTGATTGGTCCTCAAAATCTGGCACAATTTTGAGAGATGAAACCAACTTTGGGAGGCAGATGTGAGATGAATCTTTATTATTAGGGTGTTAACCACCTTTGTGTCACTGTGACGAAATATTTGGCAGAAAGCAAGTGAGGGTTGAAGTATTTGTTTTTGAATGTGGTTTGAGAAGGTTTACTCAGACAGGTCCACATACTATTCCTTATACTATTTATACACAGAGGGCAGCAGGCTGATAGGGCAGCTACCATCTTGAATATTGCCAGTAGCCATTGCAGAAGGGAAAAGACTCTGGGGAATCTTGGAGCTTCAATTACCAGCTTAGCCCGAAAATGACACCAGAATGTTCTCTACTATTTCATTGGCCAGGACCGTGGAATATGGGTCACCCAAACACAAGGTCTAACATGATCCCTGGAAGTGGAAGAGTAGAAATAATTTGCTGAACAGTCCTACGAATTCTATGGCCATTTATGTAATCTCTCTAACTTCAGGATTCTTCATCTAAATAACGTAGCTGGCAACAATGCAGAAACTGTTAGACAATGTGTATAAAGTACTTACTGGGATCCCCAACAATAATAGCTCTCCATCACTGACTGGTGCTAATATTCAGTAGTATACCACAGGAACTGTGACATGGCAATGAGGAAGACATACAAGTTGCTTGGCTATTTTAATTGACAATGATGTGTAGGATGAGCTAATAGAATACAGAAATTGAGGGGTACTTCCTTCAGGATTACACTTACAGTTTTGATGGTTAATTCTGTATCTTCTGTTTCTAGATCTTCTGTCACATTTGCCTACAGGAAGACATTGAAGCTTGAACACAAAAGGTACAGGGGATATAAACTACAATAGATGATAAAGGCACTAAACAGTAAACCTTAAATGCAACCAATGCAGGTTGTAGTAGTAAACTTATTGACTCTTTGACAGCATATAAAATACCCCCCTCAACTCATGAACATGTCCATGAGAATTCAAATAGTTTGTTTAGTACTTCGATCCTAGGTGAGAACGTTTTTTAAATGGGGTCTTGTGTATGCCTTTTGGCGTTGACATCTCTATGTAGCTAAGAATGGCCCTGGTTTCTGCTACTCCTATCGGGTGACACTGAATTCAGAGTACTGAGGTTGTTGGCATCCATGACCAGACCCTGACTGTGAAGTGTTGGGGGCTGAAACTAGGGCTGCGTGCATATAAGCAAGCCCAATACCAACTGAGCTTTATCCCAACTCTGTAAGGGGTTTTTCATTTAAAAAAGCTTTATTATAATTTTTTGAGATCGTAATATGATTACATCATTTTCCCCTTCTCTTGCCTCCCTGCAGACCCTTTCTTTTACTAATCCTTTGTCCCTTTTTCAAATTCATGGTTGCTTTTTCTTTTATTTTTTTTACAACACACACACACACACACACACACACACACACACATACACACACCACACACACACACACTCTCTCTCTCGTACACTTTCCGGGCTGACCATTGGGTAGTGGGTAACCATAAGCTCTTCTCTGCAGAAGAGTATTTCTCCTGTAATCAGGATTCCATAGTTGCCTATAGTAGGGTAAAGCCTCATGAGCTTTCCTCCTTCTATGTTAGCACACTTATTGGTGTCATCTTTGTTTGTTTGTAGTTTTGAGACAGGATGCCACGTTGTAAGCTAGGGTGGCTTTGAACTCAACAGAAATCCTGCTTCAGGCTCCACAAATACAAACCACCATAGCCAGCTAGGAAGGAGTGTTACAATGTGTTGAAGGTCATCTGGTGCACTTGCTGGCTGCCTAGAGCAGATTTGAAGAGCCCAAAGTTATAAGGCCCTGACTGCCTTTGATTATTATCAAAGCAGAGCAGTGTGAGTGATCCCTGCAGTTCCTGCTTCGGATATAGGGACAAAACAGTGGAGACAGCAATCAGACACCGATTTCTCTCTCAGAAGGAGCCCACTACTGTAGCTCTCACATTCACAGAGGCAGAGGCATGGAGGACACATTTAAGGATGCCACTGCCTATAAATTGCAGTCATTTTTTGTCATGTTCAGTCTTGAGCTGAACAGTGAAGAAAAGCACACCCACAGCATTTGCTAAATAAGGGCACTAGAAAATTAGCATGCGTATTCACCCATCTTTTCTTTCTGACTGCCATGTGAGGCTCCTTTCTAATCCAGCAAACATATTTGTTTTACATCGTGCAGGCAGTGCCGTGGAGCTCATAAAGCAGAATGGTAAAGATTTCTCCGTCACTGTAACGTCTCCTAAAAATAGTGAATATATTACTCTATAATTTATCTCCCTAATTCTAAAACTCTTAAAAATAAAATGAGTACAAGAAAAAAAATCACATCTCAAATGGGGGTGTGAAATTGAAATATAAGAGGAAATTAAACTCATCAGTTAACATGCTCTTCCCCATGTACTTCAACGACAGGACACAGGCGTGCATGGCTCCAGCAGAGCCAGTAGACTGAACATTATTCTACACTGAGGATTTTTCAAAGGCAATTTCTGTATTCTGGAGACTAGCTCTCCTCCCCCCACCCCATAGCTACAAATTCATGTTTAATTATAGTACAAGCTAGTTCTAATGCATGTGTCTATTATCTACCAGGGTTTACAGATACTTGGAAATATGACAATGACAAAAAGATTTTCCTTCCTCCAACCTCAAAGTAAGCTTTGACTCCTGGTGATAAATGTGTTTCAAAATATTCAGCTCTCAGAGAAGCCTAATCTGTGTGTGGCTTGTGTTTGTGTGTTTATTTGACGGAGGTAGGCTTGGTGGGCAAAAGCGGACCAATATTAAGATTAGAATTATCCACACGAAATGTCAAATTTCAAGAATGTTCCAGGCTAGAAATATAGCTCCATTGCCTTGGCAAAACACTTTGGCAGCATTCACAAAACCCTGAGTTTGATTCCCCAGAACCACATAAGTGTGTTGGTGCACACCTGTAATGGGTGCAAGATGAACAGAAGCTCAAGGTCGTCCTGTGCTATATAGTCAGTTTGAAACCTGCCTGAATTAGAAAACCTGTCTAAAAAAATCCAAATACAATATGGAAACTTATCAGTGCTCTCTTGAACAGTATAGTTAGTTTTCCCTAAAGTGCCTAAGTTTTAATGCCTCAGAATAATCGCAGACACCTTTGAACCTTTATGTCCATGAAGATGTCATACAATAGATGAAGAAGAAAGCCAGACAGCTGCACTGAGAGATGAAGACCCTCCTTTAGCACAGAGTATATAAATGAGACGTCCTTCCTGCCCCTGAGTGCTCAGATGGTCCTCTATGGTCTCTTCTGCCTGCCTGCTCTGAAACGCATTCCTGGAAACCCAACGCTTTCTATTCTTCCTCGAAATCACAACTTTTTTTACATTTGCTTTTATGGAATTAAAAGTATAATTCATGGGTTAATTTTATAAGTAAACAATAAAGCAATAAGGAAGTGTTAGGATTTATGAAAGATTCAGGGTCTAGAAATTAAAAACCTAGATCTTGCACAACCTAAGGACAATAACTCTTATTTATAGATTTATATGAAATCCCCTATAAACACACACATTATATATATATATATATATATATATATATATATATATATATATATATACTTATAAAATATAAAATTGGGTTCATATACTAGAAAAGCAAATCATAAAAGAAACTCTAAATCCATAAGTCACAACATTTTTGATTTATAACCAACAAACAAAATTTACTGTGAGAAAAATATAAGCAGGATCATTACACATTATTATTCTTACCTTGTAGAGGCATGATTTTTTTGAACACTAAAATAGTGAACCCCAAATTCTTTTTTCAGGGTACCCCAAACAACATAATCTATTGGATAATGATTTAAACCATCCACAAAAAATTAAGGATGCTATTGTAAAATGTTTATAAACCAGAGGCCAATGACATACTTTAAAATGGAGACTCTATGAGCTGTGTATGGAGATACATGCTTGTAATCTCACCACTAAAGAGGCAGAGGCAGGAGGATCATTGATGAGTTTGAGACCAGACAGTTTTGCTTAGCAAGGCCTTATCCCAAGGTGGGTAAATATTACTAACTTGGGATCCATAGATATTGAATCTGTGGGTAGAAGCAAGGGACCTATAGAATTGAGAAGGAAAAATTAAACCCTTATTTTCATCAGATTTTGACATTTCCTTACACAGTGCATGATGATGTCTCCATGCAGTTTTTAGGGGTGTTTTGTTTGTTGGTTTGGGTTTTAGTTTCTTGAGACAGTTTCATGTAGCCCAGGCTGCCCTCAAATTCTTGATCTTCCTGCCTCTACCTCCCATGTACTGGAATTATAAATATATTCTATCAGCCCAGCTACATACAGTTTTATTTGTTTGATCTTTTTTTTCTGATGCTGGAAATCAAGCTTAGGGATTTGTACATGCTAGGCCAATGCCTTACCACTAAGCAACATCTCCAACTCTGCTTCCAATTTTATTAATATCTGAAATATTGGCAAGCAATGGAAATCATAGATTTATTTTTCCAAGTTAGTTACTTCAGATACCTCAAAATTGTATTTATTCTAATCAGTTCTTCAAAAATATGACTTCTACTAGACCTTGGCTCACTTTGCTTCCAATAGTTTAATTAAGAAGCATATATACCACCGGGCGGTGGTGGCAGCGCACGCCTTTAATCCCAGCACTTGGGAGGCAGAGCCAGGTGGATCTCTATGAGTTTGAGGCCAACCTGGTCTACAAAGCGAGTTCCAGGAAAGGCGCAAAGCTACCCAGAGAAACCTTGTCTCAAAAAACAAAAACAAAAACAAAAACAAAAAAATGCATTTATACCATACAACTAAATTTTATTTAACACAAATGGTTTTCCCTGTAAATACATATATCTTTTTTTATTCATTCATTTAAGCTCTTACTCTGAGAAGGTTCCAAAGTATTGTGGACTCCATGGAACATAAAAAGATCACACACTTGCTCCAAGATATAACATAGACATTTTGAATAGCTGCTAAGAATTTAACCCCAATATGGTATAAGAAGTGTCTAATGATATAACTTGATATGAGTACAGAGTTCAAAAATGTATTATGAGTATAGGGCTTGAAAACCTAGAAGGGGGATAAGATTACATTGCTCTTAAATTATATACCCCTTTCTGGTAAAAAACAATCCCATGATCCAGAGTATCTGCTAAAATTATGAAAAGTAAACAGTGAGCAAGACTGAATGAGTCCTATACCTCACTTTGTAAATTGCACCCTACCCATGTCTGTTTTACTTGTTAATGAGTGTTTTCTGGATGTTATCGTCCAGGCATGACAGAACTATTATCATCTTAATCAAAGTAACTGTGATTACATTGAGGAGACCATCACAGGATCCTGTTGGCTTTCCTTCACAGGAGCAGGTGGATAGGGTCATCGAACTCTCAATTGAAATTCCAACCACTCTCTTCTTCACACCCTGCCCCTCAAGTTGTATATAACCTGCTCATGGTTTCAGGAGGTTCTAAGTATGTAGTATGGAAGGTTAAGCAAAAGAGGGTGCCATTTAGTTCGGGTAGTCATTCATGCTGTGGTGAATTTTTGGTGATGCTACTGATTGGGAGTCACCACATTCTTGTGGGTAAACCCTCACATGTGCCCCTAAAGTATGGTCCATAAGCTCATTAGTTCATCAAGATGAACTTGAGTGGAATTGTTATTTTGGTCTTCTGTTGGTGTCTTATCTGGGAATGAATAAACTTTAGTTCATGTCTTCCCAGGAAAATCTTATGCAACAATGAGAAATGCCTGTACCATCTTTATTTGAAATGATTCATTCCTTAATTAAGATCACAAGAAGGAACCCAACCTGTTGAGTTATAGGAAAATGGCCCCAAGGTGGGCCAGATTCTAATATTATCAATTTTATTGTGATATAACAAAAATGTTTATTGTACCATTCTATTAACATAGACCATTTGTCCAATGCATTCTTTACCTATTGAAGCATTTTAAACCTAATTATATCCTGCTTAAGAGTGCAAGAAATCTTTGACTTCCTTTTATAAAAGTATAACATACATAGTATAACACATTATTTGTATGTACACTTAGAAGTTATCTGAACTTTTCAGTTGGGGAAACTGAGTGTGTAGACCCTAGAGGCTCTCTTTGTATGTACACCCTTGAACCTCTTTATGTACATGCTAGAAGTTGTCTTTGACCTCTTCCTGTCATTATGCTGCCACTCTATGCCATGAAGGGTAGCTGGAAGTCTGACTCCCAACAGCAGATTTTGCTTAGATTTTCATACTTTATAAAACTGAAATCATAAAGTATTATGTTTGGATCTGGCTTCTTTCATTCAATACTGTCTTTGCCAGATTTCTATTACTGGAAAATTTTAAACTCGAAAGTTCAGATTGTGTTTATCCTTTTTTGAGGCTTAGTATATGGTATGAGGAGAAGAACAAAAATATTTCTTTTAGAAAACTTGACTCTCAGGGGACCTAAGAATCCAGCCCTCATGGTTTAGATAAGACTATTTTTCCCTTGTTCTTAGAAATTAGGCTCTGGTTATAATTCTGTTTCCTGTAAAGATTTTGAGTTGAATACAGTAAGGCTGTGGATTTGGGTATGCTGGAAGCCTTGCAGAGAAATTGTATCTGAACTCCTAAAAGCAATTATACTTGGAAGTTACTCTTCATTATTATTATTATTATTATTATTATTATTATTATTATTATTTTGGTTTTTTGAGACAGGGTTACTCTGTAGCTTTGGAGCCTGTCCTGGACTATCTCTGTAGACCAGGCTGGCCTCGAACTCACAGAGATCCACCTGCCTCTGCCTCCCAAGTGCTGGGATTACAGGCGTGTGCCACCACTGCCCGGCTCTCTTCATCATTCTTTAAAACTAGTCAGAGCATCATCTATGCATTTAAAGTAAACCAAAATGTGTTGAATAGATTAATATTCCTTTCCACTGTTGTCTTTCTGTGTTACATGCTTTAAAATGTCCAAGAGTCTAGTCAACATAGTCTTTCTTGTGGGAAGAAGGCTGACCTGGGAATAAAAGATGGCTTTTTGGTTTTTGGTTTTTCACAACTGTGTTGCATTAATCCTCTGAGCCTCATTTGTTCTCTCTCAAGCTCCCTCTGGTGATTATATGGGTAATCATTAGAATGAGATAATATATGGGAAAGGCTTGGCAAACTCTTTTGCACTATACAGTTGCAATGTCCACATCACTTGCCTCTCTTGTTCTATTCTATGTCTTTGGTATTTGTCTTTTTGTGGTGCTGGGAATTAAACACAGGGCTTTGCACATGGGTAGCATGCAAGGCAAGTCTTGTACCACTGGGCTACATGTCTAAGCCTTATTCTTATTTGCAGTAGATTTGATTTCTTCTATCTGCCTGCTCCTACTTTTCCATGACCTTCTTTCCATCCCGTTGGTTTTTTCAGCTCTAGCTTAGCACCTCCATTTCCATGACAACTCTCCTGTGCTTGTGTCCACCTGCTTCCCTCTCTTCTTTGGACTCCTGTTGTTTTTATGGTCGGTGTTATACTACTTTGTTTGGTACTTCCAGTTTACTTTTTCATCTCAGATAGGTTATATATTGCATGAAAAAAAGTGTGGGTTTTAGGGCAAGTCCTAAAAAATAGCACAATAGGCATGTCATGGATAATATTGATAGCTTGTGATTTTTTTTTTCAAAGATAGGACAAAAATCAGTCATGTGCTCATAAAAGCCCTAATTCTTAGCATTTAGTAATCTTCACATTGCAACTCCCATTACTAACATGCTGTCAGTAAACTAACCAAATTCATCAGCATTTAGCAATCAGGTTTTTTTTAAAATTTTTTTTAGCCAGGTGGTAGTGGTGCATGCCTTTAATACCAGCACTCGGGAGGCAGAGGCAGGAAGAGCTCTATGAGTTAAAGGCCAGCCTGGTCTACAGAGAAAGATCCAGGACAGCAAAGACTGATTCACAGAGAAACCCTGTCTTGGAAACCAAACCAAACCAAACCATCAGCTTCCACAGGCTAATGTGATCTGGCTACTCAAATGAGCATTCTCAGTTTCTATTTGATTCTTTAAAGAGTCTCACCCTTGATTGGGTAAAAAAGTCATCTTGTTACTTTCCAATCTCTGAAAAGAAGGCTGAATATGAACAATTTTAAAGAAATAAGTTTGGAGCTAGAGAAATGACTCAGAAGTTAACAGCACTTCCTGCTCTTGTGGAGGACTGAGGTTTGTGTCCCAGTCACATGGAGACTCATAATGTGTGTAGCTCCAGTTCCAGAAGACCCAATACCCTCTGCATTTATGTGTATGCCACTTTTTAATTAAAAAAGACCTATTTAAAAAAAAACAAGTTCATATCAACAGACGTTAGGAGCCAGTTTCTTATTCTTAAATGTTCAGAAACATCATGCTCTGTCTGTAAAACAGTGGTTCTCAATCTGTGGGTCATGACCCCTTTAGGGTCACATATCAGGTATCCTGTATTTCACATATTTAAATTATGACTCATAATAGTAGCAAGATTACAGTTATTAACTAACAATGAAAATAATGATGGTTGGGGGTCACCACAACATGAGGAATTGTATTAAAGAATCACAGCATTAGGAAGGTTGAGAACCAGTGTTGTAAAGCATAACAAACTCCATAAAGTGATGCATTTGTATCATGTGTAGTTTGATGTAATCCAAATTTTGAAAAATAATATTATTGAGGCTTGGAAGAGGGCTCACTGGTTATGACCTAAGTTTGAATCCATAGCATCCATGGCTGTGCATGCCTGCATAACCCCAGCATGGAGGGGTGGGGGCAGATCCCAACAGCTTGCTGGCCACTCAGCCTATAACATATGTCAAGCTTCTACTTTAGGCTCACTGAGAAACCCTGTATCAAAGCAATAAGGTAGAAAGGGATGGAGGATGGCACCCCATATCATGCTACGGCCTCTGCACATTCACATGCATGTACCATACACATAAACAATGCACCACCGCATCATACACACACACACAGACACACACACACAGACACACACACACACACACACACACAGACACACACACACACACACACACACACACACACACACACTAAAAAATAGTAGTATTCTCATCTCAGAGCTGTACTGTTTTGGTTTTCTATATATAGTGTTCCCAAAAGAAGAATTTTGTCACTAACCTATTAAAATTCTGAGTAGAAAGCTCTCACTTGAGTTGTGTGAATATGCTCTTTAAAATTGGCAAGAATGACTATTAAGCAGCTCATGGGCTGGATATGGTCAAGGCTAGATATGAATGCAGCCTAATACAAAATCATAAATCATTATAATGCTATGAAATTGTTTTATGATTTTTTTAACTTCTTAAAATTTTTAAATCCTATTATTTGTATATGATTTTATGGATATTAGTGCCATGTATGTTTTTATGGTGCATGTGCTGTGTTTAGGTGTACAGACCAGAGGAGAACTTTGGGTATCCTACTCTATCACTCTACCTTATTTTTTTAGACAAATCTGGAGTTAGACTGGTAGCCAGCAAGCCCAGTCATTCTATCTCTTCAGTGCTTGAGTTACAGGCATGGACTTTGCCAATTTTGCATGAGTTATTCACATGGATACTGGCAACAGAACTTGGGTCCTTAGACTTGTGGCACAAGTGCTCTTACCTACTAAGCAATCAGCTCCATTGCCTCCTTTGTAACTTGATTGTGTGGTCCTCAAGTATGAACTTTGTAGATATCAGTGTGTTACAATGCCAAAAGATAGAACATATCTGTATGTAGATCAATCTAAGCTGTAGGATGCCAATGTATATGTGTGTGGGGTGTCAGGATTCCGGGGTAGCTTCATAAAAAGAAAGGTACACAACACACAACATCATTAAAAAAATACCCTACACATCATATCTGTGTTTTGAAAGATTGTGTATGAAATTCTCAGCAAGGTGTTTAACTTCCTTCAAGGTGTGTGTGTGTGTGTGTGTGTGTGTGTGTGTGTGTGTGTGTGTATGTGTGTGTGTGTGTGTATACACACTTATATGTATTGTGTATAATTTCAGAGAAAATAGTTTAATTCCTTCAGGTTTTATCAAACAACCTTAGTATTATTTGTTCGTCATCCCTCCTCTGTCTATAAGGCTTAGGCAATATCTCAGAAAAGGAAGGAGAATACCAGAAAGTCTGTGGTTAAAGTCTTTCCTAGAAATGGCTATATAAATAACACCTGAAAAACAGCAATATCAAGGAACATATTAACATAGAATGGGAGAAATTTGATATATGTATCCAAATATATGTTCATATATACATAGCAATAATAATAAAAAAAAAGGAGGCTATCAACTTGAGGGTATAGGCTATGTGAGAGATTGGAGGAAGGGAACGTGGGAGGGGTTGGAGGGAGAAATGGAAGGGGGAAAATGATATAAGTCTATTTCAATTGAAAACATATTTAATGTGCATAAATAAATAACTTTTTAAAGTATACTATATCCACCTGACCATGTTGACATAGGTCTTTAATTCCAGCACTTGGAAGATAGAGGCAGGAGGATCAGGTCAGGGTCACTCTTAGCTACAGAGTGAGCTTCAGGCCAGCCTGATGACATAGGACTCTGTCTCAAAAACAAACATCAAAAACAAATGAATAAATAAAATAGCAATCAATCAATTCAACTACATATAGTTTCTCCTTAATAATTATGAATGTGATAAGGGATTTTCCAAAATTGCCCCAACTTGTGCACACTTTATGGTATTCAGCTTTTGTGCAATCGCTTCCCCTTGCAGATGGATAGACTGATTGACCAGCTCCTATGTAAAAACAACACTATTGGAGTTACAGTCAGAGAGGAAACTGTGCCTGGGTCCCACCTCTGGACACAGGCCACTCAGGGAGGACCTGACCAACTTGGCCCCAGTTGCCTGCCAATCAGCAGGCCCTGCGGGAAGGCTCCCCTTTTCCAAGACTGCAGGCAGACCCTACAGTCTCCACACCCTGCCCCCACACCCAATTGCCCAAGACCCCAGCCACTTCCTGAGACGCAGAGACCAGCCCCCAGCTTCCATCCACCCCAGAACTCCCATCTGGACCAGAGGTGAGTGCCTGGGTTATAGTCTGAGAGGCAACTGCACCTGGGTCCCACTGCTGGACACAGGCCAATGCAGGAGGACATGACCAACTTGGCCCCAGTTGCCTGTCAATCAGCAGGCCTATGGAAAGGCTCCCCTTTTCCAAGACTGCAGGCAGACACTGCAGGCTCCACACCCTGCCCCCACACCCATCTGCTGGAGACCCCAGCCACTTCCTGAGACTCAGAGACCAGCCCCCAGCTTCCATCCTGCCCTGGAACTCCCATCTGCACCAGAGACCAGAGGAACTCCCATCTAGACAAGAGGAGCTCCCATCTGGACAAAATAAGGAGACATCAGGGACTTCCCGAGACTCAGAGCCCAGCCCCCCAGCTCCTATCTGGACAGCACTCTCATCTGGACCAGAGAGAGGCTCCCTAAATCTGTCAACTCTCTCTGAATGAAGTACACCAATAAGACCAAGAACGAACACAAGAGGAGATGGGCAGACCTCAAGGCAGAAGTTCATACAACAAAATAAAGAGCAATACAGCATCACCAGAACCTAGCCCTTTACCAACAGCTACACCTGAACATCACAGAATGGAAAAAGAAGAAGAAAACAACCTTATAAGTAACATCATGAAGAGGCTAGAGCCTTATATAGAAGAAATCAAAAATAAAGTAGAGGAACAGACAAACAAAAAATGGGAAGAACGCTATAAAAAACTAGAGGAAAGGACAATTAAAGCAGAAGAAAACAATAAATCCTTGAATTAAAATCATGAAAAAGCAAGGGAGACAGTCCAAGACCTGAAGAGGGAAATAGAAAAAATAAAGATACTAGCAGAAGGAATACTGGAAAAAGAAAATCTGAGTAAACAAACAGGAACTTCAGAGGCAAGTATAACCAACAGAATGCAAGAGATGGAAGAGAGGATCTCTGGTGTTGAAGATACGGTAGAAGAAATAGATTCATCAGTCAAAGAAAACACTAAAACCAACAAAGTCATGACCCAAAATGTCCAAGAAATTTGGGAAACCATGAAAAGACAAAACCTACAAATAATAGGGATAGAGGAAGGAGAAGAATACCAACTTAAAGGCACAGAAAATATATTTAACAAGATCATAGAAGAAAACTTTCCCAACTTAAAGAAGGAAATGCCTATGATGATACAAGAAGCCTATAGAACACCAAACAGACTAGACCCCCCAAAAAAGTACCCTCACCACATAATAATTAAACAACTAAATGTACAGAATCAATAAAGAATATTAAGGGCAGCAAAGGAAAAGGGCCAAGTGACTTATAAAGGCAAACCCATCAGAATAACATCTGATTTCTTGATGGAGACTTTGAAAGCCAGAAGGTCCTGGACAGATATAATGCAGAAAATAAGAGACCATGGATGCCAGCCTAAACTAATATACCCAGCAAAACTTTCAATCATCATAGATGGAGTGAACAAGACCTTCCAAGACAAAACCAGATTTAAACAATACTTATCCACAAACCCAGCCCTACAGAAAGCACTAGAAGGAAAATTCCAACCTAAGGAAAGCAGATACACCCATGAAAACACAGGCAATACATAACACCACAGCAGTAAACCCCAAAGAAGAGAAGTACACACACTACCACCAAAAAATAAAAATAACAACAGGAATGAACAATCACTGGTCATTAATATCCCTTAATATCAATGGACTTAATTCACCTATAAAAAGACACAGACTAACAGAATGGATACAAAAGCAGGACCCATCTTTCTGCTGCATACAAGAAACACACCTCAAATTCAAAGACAGACATCTACTAAGAATAAAAGGCTGGGAAAAGACTTTCCAATCAAATGGTCTTAAGAAGCAAGCTGGTGTAGCCATCCTAATATCCAGCAAAATACACTTCAAACTAAAATCAATCAAAAGAGATGAGGAAGGACATTACATACTCATCACAGGAAAGATCCACCAAGATGAAGTTTCAATTCTGAACATTTATGCCCCAAACACAAGGGCACCCACATATGTAAAAGAAACATTACTAAAGCTTAAATTACATATAAAACCCCACACATTAATAGTGGGAGACTTCAACACCCCACTTTCACCTCTGGACAGATCAGGCAAATTGAAACTTAACAGAGACATAATGGACTTAACTGATGTTATGGCTCAAATGGACTTAATCCATATCTACAGAACATTCCAGCAGAACAAAAATATATACCTTCTTTTCAGCACCCCATGGAACCTTCTCTAAAATCGACCACATACTTGGCCACAAAGCAAATCTCAACAGATATAAAACAATTGGAATAACCTCCTGTGTTCTATCAGACCACCATGGTTTAAAGTTAGATTTCAACAACAACAAAAAAAACCCTACATAATCCTACAATCTCATGGAAACTGAACAATGCTCAACTGAATCACCAATGGGTTAAGGAAGAAATAAAGAAAAAAATTAAAGACTTCCTAGAGATCAATGAAAATGAATACACCACATACCCAAACTTATGGGGTACTATGAAAGCTGTACTAAGAGTGAAATTCATAGCACTGAATGCCCACATAAAGAAGCTGGAGAAATCTCACACTAGTGACTTGACAGCACACCTGAAAGGCCTTGAACAGGAAGAAGTAAAGGCTCCTAGGAGGAACAGATGCCAGGAAATTATCAAATTGAGAGCTGAAATCAATAAAATAGAAATAAAGAGAACAATACAAAGGATTAATGAAACAAAGAGTTGGTTCTTTGAGAAGATCAATAAGATAGACAAGCCCTTATCCAAACTAACCAAAAGACAGAAGGAGAGCATCCAAATTAACAAAATCAGAAATGAAAAGGGGGACATAACAACAGACAATGAGGAAATCCAGAGAGTCATCAGGTCATACTTCAAAAACCTCTACTCCACAAAACTGGAAAATCTAAAAGAAATGGATAATTTTCTGGATAGGTACCACATACCTAAGTTAAATCAAGACCAGATAAACCATTTAAATAGTCCAATAACCCCTAAGGAAATAGAATCAGTCATAAAAAGTATCCCAACCAAAAAAAGCCCTGGACCTGATAGTTTCACTGCAGAATTCTACCAGATCTTCAAAGAAGACTTAATACCAATACTCTTTAAATTGTTCCACACAATAGAAGAAGGCATATTACCAAACTCCTTCTATGAGGCTACAATTACCCTGATTCCTAAACCAAACAAAGATGCAACAAAGAAAGAGAACTACAGACCGATCTCCCTCATGAACATTGATGCAAAAATAATAAAATTCTGGCAAACAGACTCCAAGAACACATCAAAACAATTATCCATCATGATCAAGTAGGCTTCATCCCAGGGATGCAAGGGTGTTTCAACATATGAAAGTCCGTCAATGTAATACACCATATAAACAAACTCAAGGAAAAAAACCACATGATCATCTCACTAGACGCAGAAAAGGCATTTGACAAAATCCAACACCCCTTCATGATAAAGGTCTTGGAGCGATCAGGAATACAGGGAACATACCTAAACATAATAAAGGCAATCTGCAGCAAGCCAACAGCCAACATCAAATTAAATGGAGAGAAATTCAAAGCATTACTGTAGTGGGTAGCCATCCCAGCATTGGCCTGGAAGTTTCAACCCCCATTGAGGCTTCAGTAATGATCACGCCCACAAGGCGGGGCAGAGGAAGGAGCGGAGGACCGAGGAGCAGGAGGAGGTGGTCTCTTGGTTCCGGGACGCGGGACACTAGAGGTGGACCGAGCAGAGTTCTCCAGAGAACACCGCCGGACTACCCTTTACCTTTGCCTGCAACCTACCCCTTCATTTGTAAGTTACCCCACAAAATAAACCTCCCTTTTAACTACGTGGAGTGGCCTTAATAATTTCACCAATATCTGGCACTCACGTGGGGCAAATTCCAAAGGCCCAGGCGGCTCGGCTCCCTCCCTCAGCCTCCTCCCGGCTGGCGGGCACCTAAACCTGCAAAGTTCCATTTAAGCAGGGAACGCCTACATGGTCCCATTCCCGAAAAAGGAAACAGAAAGTCTGGTCTCAGTTTCCTGGCTTAGCCCCCAGACCAGCGAAAACCGCAGTGAGTGAGGCATTCCCACTCCTCCCTGAATGCCGGCTCCCCGCCACCTTGGCTCAGGTGGCTCCTGCCTTCAGCTGCCGCCAGCCAAGGTCACTAGCAGGCCTTGCTTTGGAGCTATACCAACGCCTCCTGCTGGCTGAAAAGTGCTACTGCACCCCCCAAAACCACGGAAAGGTAAGCTTCTTTCAAGTAAAAGTACTTGATAATTTTACACCTTAAAACTGACTAACAAATCTTGATTAATTCTTGTAATA
This sequence comes from Onychomys torridus, assembly GCF_903995425.1. Lineage (NCBI taxonomy): Eukaryota > Metazoa > Chordata > Mammalia > Rodentia > Cricetidae > Onychomys > Onychomys torridus. The sequence goes on along the minus strand of NC_050466.1, from coordinate 57,205,665 downwards.
TGGCTGACAACATTACCTCACAAGAATTTAACAACCTTTTTGCCTGTATGATGAATGACATTTTCCTGGAAATATACGACCTCCCTAAGACATATCTGGCCTGTACCATTTTGACATTCATTGTAATAATTCACACAGTGTTCAAACACTGGTTTAATAGTAAGAACAAAGATGAGTCATTATTGGGACTGATACAGGCTTTAAAAATTAGCAATGAAGACTTACATAAAAAGATTCTCTTTCTGGAATCTGCTAACCAGGAATTACAGGTTTTAAAAGATAGCGATGAGGACTTACATAAAAAGATTCTCTCTCTGGAATCTGCTAACCAGAATTTACAAAACAAGCTTGTACCCAAAATTGCTTTTATTGATAATAAATATGAGTATTTAATGGATAGAACACTAACTCTCCAGAGCGAAGTTGTAGCTACTCAAACACTATATAAGGAAGAAAAATTATCATTACTTGATAAGATAAGGTCCATGGAATCATGTGTTTCAGAAGAACATAAAAACTTCCATGATTCCATGAAAAATCTGGAATCCCTTACAAGAGAGGAGGTTTACTCCCTGGAACAGACCCTAGGAGCTCGTTTACAAGCCCTGGAGGAAACTCTCAATAAACATGACAAGGGACCTAATAAGCAGAAGGGCAAGACCATACAGGTTGTAACATCTCCAAATGGCTCTCATACAATGGCTTATCCTGTTATCATCCATGAGAAGCCAGCAGATGACACACACCCCGAGCCACATACGACATATACATTACAACCAATTTCAACAAGGGACTTTAAAAATATAAAGGAAGCAGTAGTTACATATGGGATACAATCCACATATGTAAAACAGATGTTAAATTCGTGGTCTACCTCACATAGAATCATTCCAGATGACTGGCATCAGTTAATTTCAGCTGTTCTAGAATATAGCCAGCAGTTACAGTGGAAAAGCTGGTTGAGAGAAGAGGCAAGAAATTTAGAACAACAAGGTAAACTCAGAGGTTTTGAGATCTCCCAAGATAAAATACTTGGTGAGGGATGTTTTGCTGACAGGAATGTACAAGCCATTTATGATGAGCATACAATATCCCTATGCCGTACAGCAGCTCTAAATGCTTGGGAAAAAATTCCAGAACCTGGAAAAGCAACTGAGGTATACACAAAGATATTTCAGGGACCACATGAACCCTTCACTGATTTTTTACAAAGGCTGAACACAGCTATAACAAAAGCTGTATCAGATAAAGAATTAAGAAAAGTATTAACTGAGTCCTTGGCATTTGACAATGCTAATGCAGAATGCAAAAGAATACTTACACCATTAAAGATCAGGTCAGCTCCTTTGGAAGAATGGATTCAGTATAATAATGGTGTTGAATCTTTTAACTACAGTAATGAGGCTTGGATAGGAGAGACAAATCCCAGAGGTGAAAGAAGGCCCCGTGGTACCAAATGTTTTAGATGTGGTACACCAGGTCATATAAGTAAAAACTGTACATGGGGTAATCCTAGAAGTAATACTCCTTCTAGGAATAGCCTAAACAGGAGACCCCAACCACCTCCTGGATTATGTAGAAGATGTGGCAAAGGCCGACATTGGACCAGTGAGTGCAGATCAAAAATAGATATACAAGGCAACCCTTTACTGGCGGGAAACGCCTCAGGGGGCCTCTTGCAGGCCCCCAAATCAAATGTGGTAAGAACATTCCCGGCCACTGTGGAAGACATTCCTCTCCAGGACAACTGAATAAACCAATGCCTATTGTAAAAACCAATACTGCAATGGATGATAAAACAGCTCTGATAGATGAATCACAGTTTACAAAGAACCCAATAAAACAAATATTTTGGCAGACTTCCATAAATGAGCAAAGACCAAAGCTTAGAATTCGAATTAATGGCTTGGTTCTGGAGGGCCTGGTAGACACAGGTGCAGATGCGACTGTAATTACACCAAAATCATGGCATCCACATTGGCCTCTTCAAGAGGTAGATGTCCAACTTTTAGGAATTGGCACCCTATCTCAGATAAAACAGAGTTCGAGATGGGTTGAATGCATAGGGCCAGAAGGACAGAGAGGAAGGCTGAAGCCATATGTAGCGAATGTAGCAGTAAATCTATGGGGCCGAGATCTGTTACAACAGTGGAATACCCAGATTAAAATTCCTACACTCTCAGAAAAGGAATACAGGCCAATGCATGTTTCTAGGAATAATATCATAACATGCTATAAAAACCAGTCACCAACCATTCAGGCTGTACACAAACAGAGCACAACTGCTGTTGAACTCTCAGAAGTACCAACTGCCTTACCTTTAAAATGGCTAACTAATAAACCTGTCTGGGTTGGACAGTGGCCTTTGACAAAAGAGAAGCTACAAGCTTTAGAACAGCTGGTTCAAGAGCAGTTAAATGCTCAACACATGGAAGAATCTACCAGCCCTTGGAATTCTCCTGTATTTGTTATTTAAAAAGTCTGGTAATTGGAGAATGCTGACAGATCTGAGAGCTATTAATAAAGTAATTCAGCCAATGGGCTCCCTACAGACTGGGATGCCCTTGCCCTCTCTGCTACCCAAAGAATGGCCTATAATAGTTATTGACTTAAAAGACTGTTTCTTTACCATACCATTACAAGAAAATGATAGAGAAAAATTTGCCTTCACAGTTCCTAATTATAACAATTCTCAGCCAGTCAAGAGATATCAATGGAAGGTCCTCCCACAGGGAATGCTAAACAGCCCTACCTTATGCCAATACTTTGTGCAAAAACCATTGGAGATAATTCGTGTAAAGTTTCCACAATCCATAATTTATCACTATATGGATGATATCCTATTAGCTGATCCAAAGTTAGACACATTAGAAAGCATGTTTGAAGAAGTAAAAAAGTTTTGCCTCGCTGGGGACTGCAAATTGCTCCTGAAAAAATACAAAGAGGAGATTCTATTAATTACTTAGGATATAAGATAGAGTTACAAAAAATTAGACCCCAAAAGGTACAACTGAGGAGAGATTGATTAAAGACTCTTAATGATTTTCAAAAGTTGTTAGGAAGCATTTCTAACTTATTGGGTATCATGGGAATACCCAAACATGGACTACAAAATTTGGCTAATACTCTAGAAGGGGACAAAGAATTAAATAGTCCTAGAGAATTATCAGCCGAAGCTGAGAAGGAATTGGCTCTAGTAGAAAAGACAATTCGAGAAGCACATGTGGGATCGTGTGGATCCAGAACTTAAATGCATTCTTGTCATATTCCCTTCCAGACATTCCCCCACAGGTATTTTGATGCAGAGGGAAGATATTATATTGGAATGGATATTCCTACCACGTAAACCAAATAAGAAATTAAAGACTTATATAGAAAAGATCTCTGATTTGATTCAAAAAGGTAAATTAAGACTTCGTCAGTTGACAGGAATGGACCCAGCAGAAATTGTAGTACCTTTAACTAATGAGGAAGTTTCATCACTATGGAAAGATAATGAATACTGGCAGAGAGCCTGCAGTAACTTTTTGGGAGAGATTAACAACCATTATCCCAAAAGCAAGAGGATAGAATTCATAAAGAAGACTGAATGGGTCCTTCCTCACATTGTACGACATAAGCCAATTTCTGGAGTCCTCACATTCTATACTGATGCAAATAAATCAGGGAAAGCAGGATACAAATCAGGAGACTTAAGTAAAGTGGTACAAAGTCCATACAGCTCTGTACAAAAGGCAGAACTGTATGCCATTCTTATGGTACTGATGGACTTCACAGAACCCCTCAATATAGTCACTGACTCTCAATATGCAGAGAGAGTTGTTTTACACATTGAAACTGCTGAATTTATTCCTGATAATACAGAATTAACTTCATTATTCATACAACTGCAGGAAATCATCAGAAAAAGGGAACATCCTATATATATAACACATATCAGATCCCATACAGGTCTGCCAGGACCTCTAGCACAAGGTAATGATGAGATTGATCAGTTACTAATAGGTAATGTGCTAGAAGCCTCAGAATTTCATAAGAAACACCATGTAAATAGCAAAGGTTTGAAGAAGGATTTCTCCATTACTTGGCAACAAGCTAAGGATATTGTGAAAAAATGTCCTACTTGTTCATTCTATAACCAAACTCCATTACCTGCAGGGAGCAATCCAAAAGGTATACAAAGAAATAAAATTTGGCAGATGGATGTATTTCATTTTGCAGAATTTGGAAGATTAAAGTATGTACACCATACCATTGACACTTATTCAGGATTTCAGTGGGCAACTCCTATGAATTCTGAAAAGGCTGATTCTGTGATTACACACCTATTAGAAGTTATGGCCATCATGGGAATACCTGTACAAATCAAGACAGATAATGCCCCAGCATATGTCTTCAATAAAATGAGACAGTTCTTTGCTTATTACAATATAAAGCATGTTATAGGTATACCACACAATCCCACAGGCCAAGCAGTCATAGAAAGATCCAATCGAACTTTAAAGGATATGCTAAATAAACAGCAACAGGTAACACTGACTCCTAGAAATAGAGTGCATAGTGCTTTATTAACCTTGAATTTTCTCAATGCTGATGAGAAAGGAACAACAGCTGCGGAGAGACATTGGACGACAAACAAAACTCCTGAGCTAAACCAACCGGTTTATTTCAAAGATGTGTTGACCTCAGAATGGAAACCTGGATATGTCCTACGTTGGGGAAGGGGTTTTGCTTTTGTTTCCACAGGAGAAGAAAAGCTATGGATACCAACAAAATTAATAAAAATTCGATTTGAACAGGAGAAACCCCTTGATGAGGAGAAATAAAAGATCACCCACCAATGTGACATCTCCTCAGGTTGTAAGAAAAATTTAACAATCAAAGGTTGGGGTAGGCTTCTGTTTTTGTCTTTCCAGGATAATGGAAATACCCATCTTCCAGAAATCATAAGGCCTTGGATATCCGGATGTTTACAGCAGGAAGAAAGAATCTATTGGTACCAATCTACACAGGCAATCTCTGAAGTCTCCAGAAGGAAGATGGGGCCCCAACAACAACAACAACTCTACTCAATCCAGAATGATACCATGGTAATCATCATCATACTACACTTCTTGCCAGAATTTCAGACAATCTTACCCATTACTCTAAGAGTTGCTGCAGAATCTACAGCTAGTCTGACTGAGATTACCTATCTGAGCTTTCTCACAATACCCAACAGAGATACCATCGCCCCCTAAACAGCAGGAAGCAATTCTAAGGAAACGACGCCCCTTATCCCTTGGGTTTCATATTTCTCAGGGTTATGGATAATGGTTCTAGGGTTGGGGGGTAGAAGAAATGGTCAAACTCGGTACTCTCCTTAAGGAAAGAAAATATGTCTCAAAAAAAAAAGGAAAAGAAGAAATGGAATGGATATGTATAAGATATTATGGTAGACTATCACATACATTAGTAAACAAATTTAGCAATATAGCAGCCTTTGCACTGTTATGAATTCTTATATGTTGATACAAATATAAACTTTTTATATTCCTATTTAAGATAATTTGTATATTGATACAAATATAGAACTATGTTTGTTATATTGTACACATATTTTTACTCTTATTTGAAATATTTGTATATTGATACAAATGTAAATTTATGCCTGTCATACTGTATGTATGTTCTACTTCTGTTTAAGATATTCTGTATATTGATATATATTTAGGATTATTATCATATTGCATATTGCACTATACATTCCTACCTCTGTTAAAGATATTTTGTGTATTGTCACAATTTGAAGTCATTGTCCTTTTACTGTACAATTACTTAGACTGTTTGCCTTATTTATAGGAAGCCTTAGTCCTTAGGCTGTTTAGGTAGATGAGACTTACAGAGTTATTGTCACCTATGCTTGTCACCTCTATAATTATGTTAGTTAGGTTATCCAGATTTATAAATACATAGGTCAGATGGACAGGTAATCTTCAACCACTTCATGGACCTAGAGAATATGGCATTTAAATAATTTGGAATTCTGTTGACGTGAGACACAATTGCTTCTGGCAGCACCAATTTGATCCTGAGAGAATGTTGGGCTTCTAAGACATTTCCATTTGGAAGTTTGTCTTCTTGGCACAAAATGGCCTACTGGGCAAAGAACTGCCCTTGCCTCAACTGCTGACAGTACAAATGCTGTCCTTTCTGGACAAGTGGGACACAAGGAAAGCGACCACTGTACTTTGCCAAGACAGGGTAAGATGGTCTTTCAGAATTCCTGCTTCTGAAATGGTCTGTCAGATACTCTAGGCCTGTAGCCAATTTGAATGCACCAACGATACTGAGAACCGTTAGGTGACTGTCCAGGCTGCTAGCTGTCTCTGTCTACTCTTGCAAGACTCCCGAAAGTTGCTTGTGTCCTTCTCCCATTTCTCAGGTATTATTATATTCCTTCTCAGGTCTTTGATGAGGTTGGAGATTAACAGTTATAGTTACAACTTAGTATATATACATATATAATATCTTAGATAAAATATATTATGTATTAGACTCAGGTTCTTTAGGATAGGATACCTTTTGGAATGATCTTTGTAACATGCCACCTACCCACGCTCTAGACTTCCCTGGATTTTACTATGTGTTTTTTGCTTGATATTGTTTGCACTTACTGTAATTCCAACTTATCTGAGTCATTATCCCTCATTACTCCTGGACAATATTTGATAACCATCTCTTTGTGTATAGTCTTGTATTAGGTTAGAACTTTCTTATTTAGACAAAAGGGGGAGATGTAGTGGGTAGCCATCCCAGCATTGGCCTGGAAGTTTCAACCCCCATTGAGGCTTCAGTAATGATCACGCCCACAAGGCTGGGCAGAGGAAGGAGCGGAGGACCGAGGAGCAGGAGGAGGTGGTCTCTTGGTTCCGGGACGCGGGACACTAGAGGTGGACCGAGCAGAGTTCTCCAGAGAACACCGCCGGACTACCCTTTACCTTTGCCTGCAACCTACCCCTTCATTTGTAAGTTACCCCACAAAATAAACCTCCCTTTTAACTACGTGGAGTGGCCTTAATAATTTCACCAATACATTACCACTAAAATCAGGAACAAAGCAAGGCTGTCCCCTCTCCCCCTACTTATTCAATATAGTACTTGAAGTACTAGCCAGAGCTATAAGACAACATAAAGAGATTAAGGGGATACAAATTGAAAAGGAAGAAGTCAAGCTCTCCCTATTTGCAGATGACATGTTAGTATATATGAGTGACCTCAAAAATTCAGCCGAGGAACTTATACAGCTAATAAAACACCTTCAGCAACAATGCAGGATACAAGATCAACTCAAAAAAAAAAATCAGTAGCCCTCCTACATACAATAGACAAACAGGCTGAGAAGAAATCAGAGATACATCACCCTTTACAATAGCCACAAATGATATAAAATACCTTGGGGCTACTCTAACTAAGCATGTGAAGGACCTATATGACAAGAACTTTAAGTCCCTGAAAAAAGAAATTGAAGAAGATGTCAGAAAATGGAAAGATCTCCCATGCTCATGGATACGCAGGATTAACGTAGTAAAAATGATGATCTTACCAAGAGCAATCTACAGATTCAATGCAATTCCCATCAAATTACCAACACAATTCTTCACAGATCTGGAAAGAATAATACTCAACTTCATATGGAAAAACAAAAAACCCAGGATAGCCAAAAGAATCCTGTACAATAAAACAACCTCTGGAGGCATCATAATCCCCGACCTCAAGCTCTACTATAGAGCTACTCTAATAAAAAAACAGCTTGGTACTGGCATAAAAACCGATATGTGGACCAATGGAACCGAATTGAAGACCCTGATACTAACTCGCACACCTATGAACATATACTTTTTGACAAAGAAGCCAAAAATGTACAATGGAAAAAAGAAAGCATCTTCAACAAATGGTGCTGGCATAACTGGATGTCAATGTGTAGAAGGCTGCAAATAGATCCATATCTGTCATCGTGCACAAAACTTAAATCCAAGTGGATAAAAGACCTCAACATAAATCCAGCTACTCTGAACCTGATAGTAGAGAAAGTAGGAAGTACTCTTGAATGCATTGGCACTGGAGATCACTTTCTAAATATAACACCAGTAGCACAGAAACTGAGAAAAACAATCAATCAATGGGACCTGTTGAAACTGAGAAGCTTTTCTAGAGTAAAGGACACAGTCAACAAGACAAAGTGACAGCCTACAGAATGGGGAAAGATCTTCACCAACCCCACATCTGACAAAGAGCTGATATCCAGAATATATAAAGAACTCAAGAAATTAGACATCAAAATGCCCAACAGTCCAATTAAGAAATGGGCTATAGAACTAAACAGAGAATTCTCCACAGAGGAAGTTCAAATGGCTGAAAGACATTTAAGGAATTGCTCAACATCCCTAGTTATCCGGGAAATGTAAATCAAAATGACTTTGAGATACCACCTTATACCTGTCAGAGTGGCTAAGAACAAAAACACAGAAGACAGCTTATGCTGGAGAGGGTGTGGAGCAAGGGGAACTCTCCTCCACTGCTGGTGGGAATGCAAGCTTGTATAGCCACTTTGGAAATCAATATGGCACTTCCTCATAAAATTGGGAATCCATCTCCCCCGAGACTCAGCTGTAGCACTCTTGGGCATATACCCAAGGAATGCTCAATCATACCACAAGGGCATTTGCTCAGCTATGTTCATATCAGCTTTGTTTGTAATAGCCAGAACCTAGAAACAACCTAGATGCTCTTCAACTGAAGAATGGATAAAGAAAATATGGTACATATACACAATGGAATACTACTCAGCAGAGAAAAACAATGACATCATGAGGTTTGCAGGCAAATGGATGGATCTAGAAAAAATCATCCTGAGTGAGGTAACCCAGACTCATAAGGACAAACATGGTATGTACTCACTCATAGGAGGATACTAAATGTAAAACAAAGATGACTAGACTGCTACACAACTCCAGGGAGGCTACCTAGAAAACGGGACCCTAGGAAAGACCCAAGGATCACCCAATGACAGAGAAATGGATGAGATCTACATGAACAACCTGGATGACAGTGGGAGTACTGAAGGGCAAGATTTGAGGGAAAGAAAGCTTAGGGGAGCAGGATATCCCAGCTGGATCAAGAACAGAAAGGGAGAATGAGGAACAACAGACCATGATAAATGAAGACCACATGAGACCAGGAAAAGGCAGATTGCTCGAGAGGTCCCCAGAAATCCACAATGATATATCCTCTGTAGTCTGCTGGCAATGGTCAAAAGAAAGCCTGATCTGACCTAGTCTGGTGATCAGATGGCCAAACATTCTAACAGTCATCTTGGAACTCTCATCCAATAACTGATGGAAGTGGATGCAGAGATCCTCAGCCAGGCCCCAGGTGAGCTCCAGGTGTCCAACTGTTGAGAAAGAGGAGGGTCTGCAAGAGTGTGAATTGTTGAATCCAAGATTGCAAAAAGCACAGGGACAAATAGCCAAACGAATGGAAGCACATGAATTATGAACCAAAGGCTGTGGAGCCCCCAGCTGGATCAGGCCCTCTGGATACGTGAGACCATTGAATAGCTTGATCTGTTTGGGAGGCATCCAGTCTGTGGGACCAGCATCTGTCCTTAGTGCATGAGCTGGCTGTTTGAAACCTTGGGCTTACACAGGAACACTTTGCACAGTCTGGAAGGAGGTGACAGGACCTGCCTGTACTGAATCCACCAGGTTTAAATGAATCCCCAGGGGTGCCTTGATCTTGGAGGACATGGGAATGGAGGGGAAGGACTGGGGGGAAGGTTGGGGTGGGGGCGGGAGGGTGGAGGACAGGGGAACCCATGGCTGATGTATAAAATTTAAAACACCTAATAATAAAGAAAAAAAATTATTATTTTTCATTAAAAAACAAACCAACAAACAAAAAACCAAAAAAAAAAAACAACAAACCAGCACTACTGCAGAAGTGATAGCATATAAATTCTGAGTCTAGAGAATAAGACTCTCATCTTAGGGATTATGTTGTTTTGGATTTTGTCACTTTGAAAAAGGATGTGTTCAAGTCCTGACTTATAGTACCTCATAATGTGACCTTATTTGGAGAGGTAATTGGTAAAGATGGGGTCATACTCATACTCAAGGATCCTCAATGAAATACTAACAGACTGTGTTCAATAGCACAATAACATTATACACCCTGACCAAGTGGAATGTGTTCATTGAATGCCAAGGTGGTTCAGTCTATGGAAACCACTAATATAATATACCACACATATAGAATAAAGGGTGAAATCATGTGATCATCTCAACTTATATTAAAAATGACTCTGTCAAGATTTAATACCCTTTCACAGTAAAAGCATTCAATAAACTAGACATAAGAAATAACTCCATGACACAAATCAAATATGAAAACTCCCGGCTGATGTTCAAGCTTTTCATTCTTATATCAGAAGACAAAGATGGCTACTCTTGCTACTTCTTTTCAGCATAGTAATTAGGAAGGCTCAACCAGACCAATTATGCAAGAAGAAATAAAAACATCGAAATTGTAAAGGAAGAAATAAACATTAACACAGCATTGTATGTAGAAACATTTAAGACTGACATACACACACACACACTCTGTTAGACACCTAATCAAGCAATTCAATAAAGATGCAGGATATAAAATACATAAATGCCAGTTCATTTCTACATACTTACAATGAATGATCTGAAGAGAAAATTAAGAGGAAAAAATCATTTAACAATAGCATCAAAATCACTAATCAGGAGTGCATAGGTAACATCTACTCTGGTCAACAGCATAACTATACTCGTTTGAGTACCCCTGACCCAGAACCACCATCTACCAGACTCTTGAATTCCACTCACCCAGAAACTGGTCTAATATGCGTGTGTTGGCTTAGGCTGCTAAAACTTCAGGCAGTTGATTTTATAACAATAGTTAACTAAGGGGTACCAGAGCACTAGTGTTTTGAGTGAAACATTTAAATGTAACTATAGAGAAGAGCCATGTTTTTCAGTTCTCCCTGCTGTTTTATACTTGGGAGGATGTAGAAAACCAGGCATTGATTGCCTAAAGTTTTTTTTTAATGTATGTGAACATGGTTGCTTTTTATAATGGTGAGAATGGTGGAATCAGATATCAGACTAGAAAATGTAGAGGATTAAATAGGATCAAATCAGAATGTGAGCAGCAGTGCTCGAGGCACCAGAACCTTACAAATTCTTTGGAATGATTTGAAAAATGTTGGCCTTGTATTCGCTAGCAGTATTTCCTTTTTATTGTCTAGATATCCTGCATTCCTTATTGTCATTATCTGCCCCCAAATCCTAGAACATTGCCTCCACTTATCGTGATCTGGAGACATTTTGTTTCACTGCAATTACAGTTTGCAGGAATGACAGCTGCTGAATAATTACAGGAAATTTGCTTTAGTCCTCCATAGAATTTACATGCTCCACAAACGATGTGTATTAAGAATATAATCCTATGTCTTACAGATGTGGATACAGGTCAAGGCATAAAAATGCATAAATAATTTATGAGACTTCATCTAGATTCCTTGGCTGTCTTATTGCATTGAGAAAATTACTAAATTAAGAATAGTAAATTATATATTCAACCAGTTTTTCTTGTTTTGTTCATTTGCAGTTGTCATTTTCAAAATCATAGAGTAGCTACTTACAATGAAAAAAATGTAATAGAGGATGATCTGGGATGTCCATTTTATGTTAAAGAATGTAAATATATCTAAGAGAAAGTGAGGTGTCATGTGCCATCTTGGGATGAGCTAGCATGTGACCCTATGGGAAGGAGCCAGCCTCTTACTTACAATGGGAAGCAGATGGATGAGAAAAATGTAGACTTTCCTTTTAAGAACGAAATTCCATATATAGATAGATCCCAGTGAAGTTCCAATAATCCTGGACAAAGTGGAAAGAGGGCTACTTTGCTCCCTTCTGTTAATATGCAATCAGATCCCTGGGAGCCAACAGAGTCTGGTCTTGGATCAAGATGCAATGGAGAACAGGAGAAATACATCTGTCCATTTAATACAGGGAATTCAACATTGAGACTTAGCTGAATAATTAATCAAGGGCTGAAATGACAAAGAGAAAAATAGTGAGGTTCTCTAAATAATCCAGTAACAAAACTTTCTCAAAAAAATGGTCCCATTTTATTCCTTGCTGTCTCCAAAGTAGTCTCGACAAGTCACCCCTTTAGTCATAGTTAGGTTCCCACATTGTTGCATGCTGTGTGTGCTCCTCAGGCAAACCCAGGAAGTAATTACAAATCTTGTGACTTCTGAGTAATAAAGTTTGGACTGTGTTTCATCATTAATGTACAACATTTATCATGGCTATGTATAAACTTGTACTATAAAATTACTAATTCACCTATGAATAAACACTTTCCTGAGCAACAGCCTGTTATATTGAGACTATTATTAACAGGAAGACAGATTCTGGATTCAACAGAACTGAAGGAATCTGAAAAAACCCACAAAATATTATTTTGCCATATTCTCATTAGAATTCCTCAGCTGTGATTTTTTTTTACTTAATGTTTATATGGTAAAGTTCCTGAAAGTATTCCCCTTTCAAGCTTTTTTTCCCTTTCACTACAATTTGATCCCGGATTTCCTCCAAGAAAACTTTTTCTTGCATCTCAAATGTGTGATGATCATCATCATCGGTTTCTGGAACTTGAGACTTTTGGGGCTACACCAGGAAATTTGCCAATGAGGATGAGTTGGTCACTCCCTGAAGAGACCTTGAGGAAAGATTCTTGAGCAGAGTTCTTTCTTGCCCAGGTTCTTCCTCTCTGCTCACCAACAGTTCTCAGCAGTTGTTATGTAAGAATAACTGATTTTGTTTATATGCAAATATACAGTTTCATAAGAGTAAGATCATGGAGCCCCATTCCCCCTCTCCTATGTTTTCCATGTTTTAAAATAGTCTTATGAAAGAATATGCCATTTTCTTTTGTATGGCTCATACCTCAAAGCCTAAAATGTTTATTTGTTGCATCTTTACTGAAAAAATGGCCAAGTTCCAGCCTAAGATAAACTTATTTATAAAATATCTTTGTATAGCTGGTTATACTGTCTAATGCCAGCCATCTAGGATTACAGTGAGAGTGAGGCCTGCTGGAGCTACATAGCAAGACCTTATCTCAAATAAACAAATAAACAAACAAACAAACAAGCAAACATAGTGAAAACTCTAACCAATCTTTCCTAATATGATGACATTTGAGTCTTAATTACAAATTACCAAAAATTATTTAAAGTCATTTATCATTTCCTATAGCATACTTTACAAATTTATGAACATTGCAATATTAAGTCATTGAGTTTTCTTTTCTTTTCTTTTTTTTTTTTTTAAGGCCAGGGAGCTCACCAAATCATAGCCTGTGGCGAAAGAGACAGAATTTAGAAGAACATCAAGGGATGGAGGCTAGCATTTTTATTTTACAGTCTGTCCTCCATGACGGAGGAGGACAGTTCTGTATCTGCCTACCCAACCAACCCCAGATGAAAGCATTTGAAAAAAGAATGCCTTGTCACATATAGACTCTTCTTACAATTGTTTCCTAATCAGTACACTATAAACACTTAGACAGCCCTGACATTGTATTCAGTATTATAGCTAGTCCAGAGATGACTTAAAGAGGAAGATGTATGTAACTTGTATGGAAATGCTATGTTGTTTTATTATTGTTGTTGGCTCCTCTACCCCCTCCTCCTTCATATTGATGATTAAATCCAGGGTCTCACAAATGTTGAGGAAATATGTGAGTTTTTCTTGTGACAACTCTTACCTAAAATCAAACAGTTTGGGTTTTATATAACTATATTTTTATTGTTGAAAACCAAGATCATCAAGTGGTGTTTTTTACCTATTTTTCACATTTTAACATAGTTTTTGTAAAAAGGTTATGTAACAGATTTTTTCTGTCTCTTCTTTCTTTGTTAGTTTTTAGTGTTTTGTTTTGTTTTGTTTTGTTTTAATATAAAGATCGTGCTCAGTCTTGGATTTGGGGATTTGAGTGTCTGGGTTGAGGGGATTCTGCCAGTGTGGTCTACTCTGCTGCTGCTCTCAGGTCTTTAAGGGATTCTCACCATCAATCGCAGCACTCTCAACCATGAATCCAGGCACATGGTCTTATGCACATGAATCCAGGCACATGGTCTTATGCACATGAATCCAGGCACATGGTCTTATGCACATGAATCCAGGCACATGGTCTTATGCACATGAATCCAGGCACATGGTCTTATGCACATGAATCCAGGCACATGGTCTTATGCACATGAATCCAGGCACATGGTCTTATGCACATGAATCCAGGCACATGGTCTTATGCACATGAATCCAGGCACATGGTCTTATGCAAAGTTATTCTTTTCATCCAACCCTGTACCACCACCTTTGTGAAACTAAGGCAGGAAATGACCCTGCTTATGCCTGGGTTCATAACTTCCTACTTTACCTGCCTGCCAGCAGTCTGTGCTTCAAAATTGCCATGTGTATGTGTGTGTGTGTGTGTGTGTGTGTGTGTGTGTGTGTGTGTGCATGTGTGTGTGTATTTGTGTGGTGGTGGTGGTAGTTTTGTTTAGTTATAATAGTAATGTTTCAGCCTCTGATATTCTGCTTCAACCAGTCTAAGAGTTGTTGACAGACATAGCTCTCACCACAAAGTGAGTAAGAAATAGCATGAGTGAACATGGCCTGGGAACAGGGATTCAGATAGTCTGGAAAGATGAGTTCCACTGTGGAAGTATTTACATGAGATTTTGTTTGTTACAGAAAAGACAAAGTGAAATATAAAAGCATTTACCAAATACATTGGCGGGGACCACAGGTAAGCTGCTGACATCAAAGCAGGAGAGCACCTCCTATAGATTTCAGGTGCTTTCTGGCAATATTCTTCGCTTTTAGGTTGGTGGAAGCTAGTGGTCTTCTAAAAAACATTTTTTAATGTTTTAGTGAGTGTAATACTGTTAAACCAGACAAGGGTAGATAATGAATGGTTTTCAAAGAGACTAAAAATACCCAGAGATAATTTGCCTTTGATCTGCAATGTTCTGACTTCCCACAATCGCAAAGCTCCGTCATTTGGCCTCGTACAATTCGTAATACAGGTGCAGATTTTCTTTTTTTCTGGGAACTTCAATTCACAGAAATGAGTATGACTTTAGGGCCCAATTAATTCTAACATCAACCACTGTGGCAGAATTTATGTTTTATAGAAAAAATATGTGAACCAGTGGTGAAATACCTTCATCAGAGAGCATAACTAAATTATTTTAATTGCGTTGGCCTTAATTCTTAATCAATCAGGTGATTTTAATAACAAATTTGAACAAAAGAGCTATGTATCCACCAGACTATAACAAAAGACAATTTAAAGGTGAATTAAGGGAATTAATTTGCTATGTATTTGTTTCCTTAAGGACTTCCTGTTTTGAGACAGGGTCTTGTATAGCCCAGGGTGACACTGAACTCACTCTGTAACTGAATATGACCTTGAACTCCTGATTCTCTTGTCTGAGTGCTGGAATTACAGGCATGTGCCACAATACCAAGCTGGTTTCCATATCATATTCTTTTTTATAATAACTATTATAATCACCTGTGAATTTTTTTGCTAACTTGCACTTTATCCTTCAAAAAAGACAACAATTAACATCAAATAGCAATGACTACAGTAAGAGGTGATGAATATTGTTTAGTGCTTTTAATCTGGAGCCTTTTGATAAATGTGTAGAAGAACTTGCATCTAAGAAATATAATACACATATTTCTGTCTCTGTATCGGCTGATGTAACACATATGATATATGCATTTGATTAAAAGTATTCTAAGTTATAGATATTGAATAGAAAATTTAGAACCAAACAAACTTAAACTACTGCAACCTATAGTTTCTTACATAAGCTTAATTATCTATCTATCTATCTATCTATCTAATTGAACAAATGTATAATGCACTCCAACATGTCATTTTCTAAAAGTCTATAAATATTTTCAACTGAGGAGGAAGAACTATTTGATCTAATTTTGTGACATTGGGAGTATATTTAAGACTCAGTTGAGCATGATATTAAAGATACATTTGTTTTTTGTTTTTTGTTATTTTTGTTTTTTGCTATAAGAAAGTCAAATCCCGGGCGGTGGTGGCACATGCCTTTAATTCTAGCACTCGGGAGGCAGAGCCAGGCGGATCTCTATGAGTTCGAGGCCAGCCTGGTCTACAGAGTGAGTTCCAGGAAAGGTGCAAAGCTACACAGAGAAATCCTGTCTCCAAAAAAACAAAACAAAACAAAAAACAAACAAACAAAAAAAGAAAGTCAAATCACTGCGTATCTTAACTCAATATACAATTTTCTAAAATTTGACACCCATTGCTTCTATTAAATCTCTCAATGATGCAGCCAAAGATGAGACATTATAATTTGAACTTTATTCCTTTGTCTAACACTGTTCAGAACTCTAAATCAATGTAATGAATATAGGGATGGAACTAAGCCCCTTATTGATAAAGTGCCCATTTATTAATATCAGTTTGTCTATGTAAGAATCTGTAAATTATGTTCATAAAGAAGACTTTAGACCAGTTGTTCTCAACCTTCCTAATGCTATGAACCTTTAATACAGTTCCTCATGCTGTGGTGACCACCACCATAAAATTATTTTTGTTGCTATTTCATAACTGTCATTTTGCTACTGTTATGAATCATAATGCAAATATATGATACACAGGATATATGACGTGCAATGCCTGTGAGAGGGTTATTTGACCCCTACAGGAGTCGAGACCAACAGGTTGAGAAACATTGCTGTAGACTAATTTCCCAGGAATGACACTATTGACATTTTAAGCCAAGTAAATGCATGGCAGTATATTTATTAGCTTTCTTGGCTTGTCAGATTCCCAAGCTAGCTAGTAGTCACAACAAAAGGTGTCTCCAGACATTGTCCAGTATTCCTTGGGGACAAACTTGTTCTGGATGTAAGCCATTCTAACAGAGCATAGGATACTGATTCTCAGCTTCCTAATCATCATGTAAAGTTATCATTTCTACTAAGCATCTTTTCCCCCTTCCAATATGAGTCTAAGATGGCTGGTTCTTGAGAAGAGGCTCTGTGACATGAACAGGGATTCAGTCGTAGTCACAGGCAAAGGACTCTCCTATTTGTCATCAAGTTATATTTCAAATAAAAGTTTCAAGTCCAGGGGTGGAATGGAAACAAATTCCTTCTGGTTACAGCTGAAACTTTGTCTTCTTTTTAGCAAAAGAGAGGTGGGGGTGTGGTTTTTCCTTGTGAAAGAGCTACGCTGGGGGAGGGGACCCAGCTGCAGTCTGCAGAAAGGATCAAGTGGTGTTGGGAGGGTAGGGGAGTGGAAGATGTCGGTTGCCCCCCAAAATATGTCAACATCTGTCCATCACAGCAGTCTTGGCCATATGATCATTTTTTCTGCTTCTGTAAGCACCAATAAGACAATGCCACTGAGCTGTGTCTTTTGTTGGCTGAAGCATTTCCCACCACTTTCGGCCACCTCTGATATGCTAATAGAGAAACTGGAGGTTTTGTATGACTGAAAAGGCTTTCAGACCCAATCAGTGGGTCAACAATCCCAACTCTGTGGGAGACCAGGCCTGCAGTGTGAGAGGGTCCTCTTACCCCCAGTGCCTCCTCACACCCAAAGAAAGGCGATTAACCATCTGTCCCCTGGAGCAATACACAGAACCTAAAACACAATAAACCTGCACCTTGAAAACTGCCAGGAGGCACAAGAGTGTCTAGTCCACTCTGGGGAGTAGGCGCTAAACCAATGGTCTTAATAGTTCAGTGGTTTGTGGGGAAGCTTTAATGAAAGCAATCTGTGTGAGTTCTGACTCCATGATGCCTGGTTCTCTACACAAATCTCTACAATGTCACGGTCAAGGTTTAGGTGTTCCCACTCATAAGGTCATAGGATTTGAAATGTTAACTGGCAGAAGTGTTGCTTCTCATTTGGGGCATTCATTTGCACATTCAGTAGTTATTCTTTAGATCCAAAGCACTGAAAGGAACTTTGCAGGGATTTTTCTTTCCATCTAGAATTTGCCCTAATTTTAAAATGTATTTAAAATTATTTAGTGATTATTGTGCATTTATCTAATAACTCCAGTTTGTTTTCATCCAAATAAATTCATGCTAAGAAAATATTTCTCCGCTTTGTATTTCCTTGCCTACTACGTCTACTAATACTTGTAAGGGTTGCAAAAAACCTTGTTGTCCTTCACTGAGGTCTGAACCTCTCAAAGCTTATTTATGAATCAAAGCTTTACTGTGCTGCCAGATACCCTGACAGGCCAGGAAGACTCAAACGAGAATAAAATATGGTTTCAGACTTCAACAAACACCCCCGCCCCAGGGAAACATGTAATAAAATATGGTTGGGATATAACCAACCAGTATGCATGGTACTGTGGGAATATAAAAACCAGCCAGAGAAGTCAAGAAGGACTTCCCAGAGGAGGTGAAAGAGCTGACTTTCAACACTGCTTAGCATATAGTGAGGCAAAAAGACATTAAATGGAATCCTAAGCAGCAGACAGTGTGTTTGCCAGGAGAGGTTAACCACTGTGAGATTCCATGGCCAATAATAACAAATATTTGTTTTTTGCTCTTGTCACAATTCCATTCAAATTGAAATGTGTGGCAGGAAGTGGAGTACTGAACTCAATGTGGCCTTTCAAG
The DNA here is from genome assembly GCF_903995425.1 of Onychomys torridus. Taxonomy (NCBI): domain Eukaryota; kingdom Metazoa; phylum Chordata; class Mammalia; order Rodentia; family Cricetidae; genus Onychomys; species Onychomys torridus. Next base: position 57,186,886 of record NC_050466.1, on the reverse strand, counting down.
CTCCTCCCCTTAATGCTCCAGTATGACCTAAGCTCTTGAGACACCCCCCTCCCCATAGGAGCCTTATCTTCTTTTCCAGATTGCTGACACCAGGCATGTCTGTAACAAAATCAGTTCCTACTCTCATGGAACGAAGGCAATATATAAGAAACACAAAGCTCATTTAGAGTGGTCAGGGAAAACCTCACTGGAGAGAGGACATTGAAGCTGGCATGCTAAAAACAAAAACAGGAGAGCTGTAAGAAGGTCAGGGAAGGAGGCACATTCCAGGTCACAGGGATCAGTTAGAGCTAAGGCCCTTTATTGAGGAGAAGCATTTGAGTAGCAGGAGCAGAAAAAACTGATGTGGCTGCAGTGTCTGATGAGTCACTGGATGAGATCTCAAAGGTGGATGGAGGCTAGCTTTTGAAGGACATTAAAAGCCACATTAAGGAAGGATTTTTTTCATCCAAGTATGAGAAGTTATTAGAGAGATTTGACCCTTGAGTTAAAGTGATAGATTTACATTTTTCAAAATTTCTCGTACAATAGCAGAGAAGACTAGAAGAAGCTCTTGTATTAGCTCTCAGTGACAAATGGTGGTGACACAGGGGTAGATGGAGATGAATGAACAGATTTGAGAAATGTTTTGGAAACTGAATTCACTGGACTTGGTGTTCCGGAAGAACTGTGTGTGGAGAGTGAGAGAAAGCATAAAGCAGAAATTAAGAGCAATGACTTGAAAGAACATAGGTTGGTTGCAGAGTGCTTTCTAGCACACACAATCTCTAACATTGCAGCAAATTAAAATAATATAAAAACAATAACTTGTGTAGTGAGTGGGTAACATCATTCGCTGAGTTGTGAGGCTCACTTGAGAAAACCTAATTGCCAAAGAAAACAATCTCTTTGGGTCATATTAAGATCACAGCACTCATAAACTTCCACTTAGGGATTGTGTTACTTGACCATTATGTTACCAACCTAGAATTCAGGTATTGAACATTTTAAAGGCAATGCATGAGATAGATTTGCCCTGTTAAACATGCAGAGAAGAGAGAAGGCCCAAAGTAAATCCCTAGAGCATTCCACAACAGAGGTCCAGGCAAGACAGAAGCAAGAGAAGACTGTGTGTAATAGGGAACCTCCAGTGGGCTGGATTCATCTGGCAAAGGAATGCAGAACCAGGAATGGACAATATGGGGCAATTCTTAAACAACCCTTCCAATATGGAGCCATTTTTTTTCAAGGTGGATAATTTGAAGTCCAAAAAATGCATATATAGCTTTAAGCTCAAAGATTCAAATTCATATCTGTATAATCAACAACTGTGTGATTCTGGAAAAGGTATCTAACTAAGAACTCTAAGTTTCAGTTTCCTTCTCCATATAATGGGTCAGTATCACTATGTATTCTTATTCTTATTGCTCTGAGCAGATGCAACCTCTCTGCACAGTAATACAACCTTTTCCTTTCCTGGCAGCCTTTGGTAATACAAGAAGAATAAAGCCTGTCCTTGACTTTGAGTTACTCTTATTTACAGGGTAGATATGAAAGCAACTACTTATAGTAAGACGACTAGTATATGATAGACATTCAAGTTTCTGGGGCAACGGTGAATGGAATGATTGTTTGGGATCCAGAGAGCTGGAGTGGGAGGAGTTTAGAAAGACATTTGAATTGAATCTGAAGATAAAGTATGAGCCTGCCAAGTGAAAAGGTTAGAAAAAGGGCACCCATGGCAAAGAAAACAACATGTGCCAAGACTCAAGGCAAGCCTGGTCTTTTCTGCAGTGGTACAGGCTAAACAAAGGAGACTAGGGATTAGAGAAGGGTTTGGAGCAGGCAGTGGAGTCAGATTGAGTATGTTTGTTTGTTTTTTTAATAAATTTCAATTTTTTTTTTTGGTTTTTTGAGACAGTGTTTCTCTGTAGCTATGGAGCCTGTCCTGGACTAGCTCTATAGGCCAGGCTGGCCTCGAACCCACAGAGATCCACCTGCCTCTGCCTCCCAAGTGCTGGGATTACAGGCATGTGCCTGGCTCAATTTTTAAATTTTATGTGTATGGGTGTTTGGTCTGCATGTATGTCTATGTACCATGTGCATGCCTGGTGCTTGTGAAGGCCAGACAAAGGCATTGGAGCTCTTGAAAATGGATCTACAGATATTTGTGAGCTACCATGTGAGTTGCTAGAAATTGAACCTAGGCCCTCTATAAGAAGAGCAGTCAGCACTGAGCCATCTCTCCAGCCCTGAGATTGAATACATTAAGTCACTTGTAGCTAGTGACTAGCCCATTAGACAGCATAGGGCTAGAACATTTCTCTGTAGAGAAGTGGAGAATGGAAAAGAAGAGCTGCCCATTCGAGTGGGGGCAGAAACAAAAGGATTAGAAAAAGAATAATTAGCCTCCTGAGTGTTGAGTTGGAGAGATTCTAGTCTAGAGCCCAGCTTCATTTTATTTTTTTCTTTTATATGTATGTATGTATGTATGTATGTGTCCTTGTGAATCCATGCTGTCTGTGTGCAAGCACCCATCCAAGTTAGAAGAGGGCATCAGATACCATAGAGCTGGAGTTACAGTTGTGAGCAACCTGTTGCTGGTGCTGGGAATAAAATTCAGGCTCTCTTGAAGCACTCTTGACCACTGAGCCATGTTTCCATCCCCAAGCCCAGCTTCTGAAATGGTGGATCAGGACAAAAATTTAATCCAAAATCAAATGCATGATGACTCGAAAATATTTCTGGCAACTTCATTAAAGCCTAGGTCTGACCACATGACAGACACTCCTTTCACTGTGCTTATCTTCACAGCAGTGCATCACCAACAAATGTTGCTTGAAATACATAAACTCAGTGTCTAGAATATTGTAGTGTTTTTAACTGTGCATATATTGTTTTGTGCTGTTATGAAAACAAGTTGTTTAACTATGGAAAACAAAGATATTCAATGTTTTCCTGCTGTTATTCCTCAGCATATCAGTATCAAATGATTTTATTTTGGGATTGAATTGCATTAGAATATTTAATTTTAAAAATTTCTATTTGTGGTAATTGAGTTTTACAAAAAATGTTCAACGAATTTTGGCTATGGTTTATGACAGAATTTTTAGCAATTTCTGAAATGGCCCTAAACATGCTTCTGCAATTTTGTACTACATAATTTTATGGCATTCTTAGTATTGATGACTATAAAATCAAAATATCAATCAACTCTGAAAAACATTGAAGATGATATATGTCATGGGCTAATAAATATTCTGGCAAAATTTAATTATTTATGTAATAATAAGCAAGGATATCTATCTCATTAGGATGTAGATTTGTTTTCATTTCAATAACTGACAAACTAATATATGTATACCAAACAATTGTTTTAAAATAAGCCTTTTCATGATTTCTCATCAGTAAGTGCATGATCTGTATAACCTATTTTATTTGCCTATATCCCCACTGAAAGCCACAAAAATATTTCTTAGACAAAAAGCAGATATGGGTGGAAAATATTTTAGAAGCCTTGGTCTAAAGTACTCCATGTTTTCTTTCATTTATGAAGCATACATCCATACACACACACACACACACACACACACACACACACACACACACGTGCATACACACACATACACAGTCATGTAAATCAAGAGGTTCAAATCTTCATGTTTACTTTAAGAACATCTGTGGAAAAAAACTGCCCAGGTGGTCAAGGATATGAGTATATGAGAAGCCACTAAGTACCTGAATGATGTCAACTTAAAGAAACCATGTGTGCTGTTCTTGCATTGCAATAGTGGAGTTGGTTGGGCCAGCAGTGGAGGTGGACATAGGGCCAAAGAGTGCTGGATTTTATTACACATGTTTAAAAATATAGACAGCTTAGATATAGATTCTCTAGTCATTGAACCCATCTAGGTGACTACATCACCCAAGATCCATCATTTTACCTATAGAGTTCAGGATCAGATTAACCTATGCATAAATTCCCCCTGCCCCACTGAGATGATCCTCTCTGAAGCGAAATGAAGTTGCACAAAAGAAACAAAAGGCTATGGCAAAAGGAATACATTCAGCATAAAATAAAGGCAAATAAAAATTTAAGATAAAATAAAATAATGTATGTCTATATATTTATATGTGTGTTTATGGGTCACAAAACTAGCAGAGAGTTCATGAAAAGGGACAAAGATATTTTAAGGGAGGTAGGAAATAGGGTCATGGAATACATGTGATCAGAAAGCAGAAAGAATAGTAACTGGGGAAAGAAAGGGAACCAGCTTGGGGTGGGGGAAAGGATATTGGGGGAGGAAAATGATGGAAAACAGTATTCTAAATTGTTGTCAGGCCTCAATGCTCATTAGAGGTGGACAATGTTGGAGGAAAAACTGATGAAATAGGAATAGAACTGGTGGGAATCTCCCTCCTTCCATTCTACCACCTCTGCACGCACGTGCATGTGTGCATTTGTGTGTGTGTGTGTGTGTGTGTGTGTGTGTGTGTGTGTGTGTGTGTGTATGTGTGTGCATGTGTACTTCTGCTTTAACATGTAATGTATAAAACTGTCCAGCAGGGGTGGTCTAGTTGCCCAGTACACAACTGAATCCAAGGGTCCTGAGTTGTAAAGAGAGGACTTGGGGAAACTAATCAGAAAAGAGATAATATCTGAAGGCATGAGGCAGTGTCTGCAGGTAGAAAAGAATCATGTCCTTTATAGTCTTGGCAGCTCTGTAATGCCAGGATCTCTCTGCAGCTTTCACACCCAGTTAGGTTTGAGTGAGCAACTCAGAAGTAGGAAAGCAGTGGGGCAGATCCACAATGGCCACATTTATCAGGAAACTCAGTAAACTCTAAATTTCATATAACAATGAATTAAATATATTAAACCTAAGTAAAATTCAAAACATATACCATTTATGTGCAAAGCCCAAGGGAGGCCAGCACACCAGTGAAAGACAGCAACTGAGTTGGTCATATGCACTGAGATGGAGTGAATGGACCAATGCTCTACTCCTTTGTTTTGAAAGATGAAGAAATGTGTGTTGGAAAATGTAGTTTTAAAATGTAATGTGTGCTAATGAACCAAACACTCCTCTGCCAGCCCATGATTATTCCCCAAAGAATAATCCTCAACCAACCAACTCTCTGTCTAACCATACCATAGTTGAATGTTCTGGATGACTCTATGGGCCAGAGGGACAAGAAAGTGTCTTGGCAGATGGAATAAAGTGAGATAAGGGATGGAGGTGAGAATCAATTATTTGCTAGTGAGAAATCCTAAAATAATCACATTATTTATTGAGCACAGTGCAAAAACACAACATAAACTTTGACTTCAGGTTATATGGGTGAAGAAACTAAAACCTCATGATGAGATGAGTAATGATGGAGCCAGACGAAATTCTGGTCATCTAAATCCTGAGTATGATCTTTACCTAAGAATGGCACATGGGCAGTGAGACATGAAGATGAGTCCTTGAGTTGACCCAACCTGCATATTCCTGGGAAGGGGACCTGGGTGGCTCGCGGTGATGTTTATGCACTTCCTGGCTTTTGAATGTGGATGTATTCTTATCTGGTCAGACATACTGATACACGTGGACTGAATATTGACCTTGTTGCCGGTTTGCTTTCTACCGTTACTTTTCTGCTGGCTCCCACCTCCACTTGTCTGATAAAATACAGAAATTCATTTCTGGTGTGATAGAAGGAGAAATGAGGGGTAAAGCAGATTGCTCCCTTGAACATTTTTAGATGAACAACTTTTAAAGAGAAGCACATGCATGGAGATCTGAAAGCAGCTCAGAACAGTGAGTCCCAGACACAGATTCCTGGAGGGAGAGAAAGTCAAGTTCCTGGCCTGGTTCTTGAACAGAGAGAGGAGCTGACTGTTGAGGGAGCAGCTGCTTTTTCTTTCCGTCCCTGTGTGTCTCTGTCTCTTTGTCTCTATCTCTATCTGTGTCTCTGTCTCTGTCTCTCTCATTGTCTCTCTTTCCCTCCATCCCTCCCTTTCCTATTTTAAAATTATTTTCATCATTACATTTAATTTAATTTAATTTTACTGTGTGTGTGTTTGGGCTGAAAGCTTTTGGAGGATAGAGGATAACTTTCAGGAGTCAGTTTTCTCCTTCTACCATGTGGGACCCAGGGATGGAATTGAGCTCACTAGGCTCATGGCAAGCAACTTTACCTGAGGAGTCAGAAACTGGTCTCTGTTTCATGTGAAGCCCCAAAGAAAGCTGTGGGCCACACTCAGAGTGGCAAATTCTAGTGAATGTAGTGATTGTTTAGAAAGTCTCCTTAGTATGTGCCTTGAACTTTTAAACCCAGTCTACACATATCATTTGTCACTAACACAAATGTGATTTGAGAAATATATGCGGATTATTTCTGTAGACTTCAAGTGAAGTTATAAAGTTCCACAAATTGCCTGTTTTCACTGCATTGAGATTATTTATAAAGCTCAGCATGTGGAAAGGAAAGCTAGTGGGACATGGGAAGAATGAAGAGAGCAGTGTCTTCCCGCTTGTACTCCAAATGGTTTGTTTTCATCGAACACTACTATCACCATTTTATCCCATGAGTCCTTGGTGCTCTTAGAGCACTAGCTCTTCTTTATTTTCCATGCCCTTTCCCGACCATGTGGTGCAAAATACCCCTGATTTCTTGTTTTTGTGCTTGCTTCTGCCCCATCTACTAAGCAGATTAAACATTGTGAGTCTTTTCATTTTCTTTCTAGAAATGGTAAATGTTCCATTCCCAAGCTACAAATAAATTCTCTTTGATTTCTCAGCAGCATTAACTTCTGCATGGCACAGCCATTTACCATCTCCCTACCTCAAGGTACTTCTCTATTCCCTAGGAACTGGAGTTTAACTTCAGTAGCTTTTTCCTCATAGCTGGATATTGCTGAATTTGAGGAGCTACTATGTTGCCACAGATCTAAGTGTAAAGTCACACTAGAGTATATCTTAATCATCTTTTGGTTCACAATTAACTACCCAAAATTTCGGCAACATAACATAACATAACACTCACTATCTCAAAAAAAAAAAAAATCTGGATATGGTTTCATTGGGCCCTCAGGCTCAGCAGCTCTCTCATAGGATGCAATAAAAGCAACAGTCACCTCATGGCTCAAGTGGATGTGGCACCATTTCTTTTTTTAATTTTCTTTTTATTATTAAGACATTTTCTATTTATTTTACATACCAACCACAGATTCCCCCCTCCTCCCTCTTCCCACACCCCAGCCTTACCCCGCAACTCACTCCCCGTTCCTACCTCCTTCAAGGCAAGATCTCCCATGGGGAGTCAGCAGAGACTGGTACATTCAGTTGGGGCAGGTCCAAGCCCCTCCCCCCTATACCAAGGCTGTGCAAGGTGTCCCACCTTAGGTACTGGACTCTAAAAAGCCTGCTCATGCACCAGGGATGGGTCCTAATCCCACTTCCTGCCTCCCCCAAACAGTTCAAGTTAAACAACTGTCTCGAGTATCCAGAGGGCCTAGTCCAATCCTATGGGGACTCCACAGCTATTGGTCCACAGTTCATGGGTTTCCACTAGTGTGGCTAGTTGTCTCTGTACATTTTCCCATCATGATCTCGATGACCCTTGCTTATAGAATCACTCCTTTCTTTCATCAATTGGTTCTTGGAGCTTGGCCTGGCACCTGGCCGTGGGTCTCTGCATCTGCTTCCATCAGTCACTGGATGAGGGCTCTATGATGACAGTTAGGGTATTCAGCCATCTTATCACTGGAGTAGGCTGTTTAAGGCACCCTCTTGACTATTGCTAGTAGTCTAAGGTAGGGTCATCCTTGTGGATTCCTGGGAACTTCCCTAGCCCTCTGTTTCTACCTATTCCTATGATGTCTTCATTTAATATGGTATCTCTTTCCTTGCTCTCCAACTCTGTCCCTGTTCCAGTTCAAACCTTCCATTTCCTTATGTTTTCATTCCCCATTCTTTGCCCTCCATTATCTCTCCTCACTCCCAGTTTTCTCATGTAGGCCTGTCTTATCTTTTTCTCCTTGCTGAGCTATCTATGTGTCCCTTTTAGGGTCCTCCTTGTTAGCTAGCTTCTCTGGAGCTGTGGGTTGTAGTTTTGTTATCCTTTGCCTTATATCTAATATCCACTTATGAGCGAGTACATACCATGTTTGTCCTTCTGAGTCTGGGTTACCTCACTCAGGATGATATTTCTAGTTCCATCCATTTGCCTGCAGATTTCATGATATAGTTGGGTTTTTACTGCTGAGTAATACTCCATCCATTGTGTATATGGATGTGGCACCATTTCTAAATTCACTGAAGTGGTTATAGGCAGGATTTACCTCCTCACAGGCTGTGAAACTGAGGCCTCAGTTCATTACTAGCTCTTGGCTAGAGGCCTTGTTCTGTTTCTTGCCATGTCGGTCTTTCTGTAGGGCAGTTTACAACATGCTTTTTACTTGATAGAGCAAGAGAAATGAGTGGAAAAGAATCCCAGCTAAGGTATCAGTCTTTGGAAGACAATTTAGGAGTTTGTAGCCCATCGTTCCTATTATGTTAGGGACCAAGATTTCAGGAACCAAACATGAACCATGGAAAGTACTAGCTAAGCCAGAGAATAAGTCATAAACCCACCACCCTCCCTTAGAGCAGTAACACCTGTTTGCTAACCCGGAGGCTCCCCAAGATAAGAACATTCCACAGTCAGGTACCATGGCAACCGAATGTAAAGAGCATTCCATGGTCAGGTAGCCTAGCAACAGAACAAATGGCAGCTGACCAGTCACCTTAGCAGACTTCCTGCAGTTGCATGACCTGCAGTACTGCATGTCTTCCACATCCCTTCTCCTTCCCTCCTTCCTGCCCCTTCCCCTCTTATGCTATATAAGCCATGTGAAGGAAAATAAAGTTTGGCAGCTTGATCAGAATACTGTCTTGCTGTCCGTCTTTTCATGCCGCCCTTCCCTTTCATTCGCGCCCACAGGTGGGTCGCCCCATTGAAACACCTCTGGCCGGGGCACTATTACACTCTACTTGACAACAGCAAGCCACTGCAACCAACCCTCACTCAAGGGAGGACATGAGCTCCAGGAGGTAGGGAGCATGGGAACCATTTTAGAAATTGCCAAGCAGAAGAGCAGTATTATAATACTTACAGATTGGTGCCTAGCCCAACTGTCATCAGAGAGGAGGCTTCACCCAGCTACTGATGGGAACAGATGCAGAGACCTATTGAATGCCTGCCTGTATCTGGAAAGAAACAGTGGGGAAGAGTATATGGGGCATTGGGGAGTAGAGGGGGAAGGTGGGAGAGTACTAGGAAGAGGGGAGAGAGGAGAGAGAGGGGAAAGTTTGGTTAGGATGTAAAAACAAGAAAATGAATTTTAAAAAGTAAAAAAAAAAACATTAGTATTATAATATGGCATAAAACTATGAAACACACATGGGATTAAGCAGCCAAGTGTTTAGACAGCACCGCTTCTTGCCAGTTTATTTACAAATATCAAATCCACACAGACAGAGCATTGGTGAAGTTTAGGCTGAGTCTGTATACACAACATGAGAAGCCAGCCAACCAAAGCACTTAATGTAACAAGTATTTTCTTAGACTTTAAAATAAAAAAGCTGGGTCTGGTGGCATAGGTCTGCAATCCTAATATTCAAAAGAATGTGGTAGGAGGGCTGTGGGTTTGAGGTCAGTCTGGGTTACCTAGGGAGATCTTATCAAAAGAAACCTAAATTCCCACACAGTGCCTTTATGCTACATCAATAAAACATTGCTTCATGTCCTACATTCGGCAAAAAATATTTTAATGTTGACACTTACACAGGTTTTCACTGTGTGAAAACACAATGAATTAATTTTTTCTTTTAGCTTCATGCACCATTTTTTACATATCTAAATGACATTTGACCATAACTCAGGTAATATACACTCATTCTTTCCATATATATTGTTTTTATGGAACAAAGCAATTTAACATGCAAGACTTCCATTATTTAAGGCCAAACGTTTCTAACAATCATCAGGTCCAGTGGCTCTTTTAAAAGGGATTATTGAGTTCATGTTGCTTTTCTAGGTACATCACAGCTCTTGATTTCTCTTGCTGGGATGAAGTAACTGACTTAGCTTCTTTCTCCCATAGAGTCTACTAAAATTGAGGCTCCTTAATGCCTCCACTGGATCTGCCTCATTGTAGATCAATAAATGTTCATCAGCAGGTTTGATTTCATCCCCAAAGGTCATAGGATAATGTCTCTGGAGACTTGTGTGTGTGTGTGTGTGTGTGTGTGTGTGTGTGTGTGTATCTGCCCATAGAGGCCAAAGGAGGACATCAAATGTCCTGCTTTATCACCCTCTGCCTTATTTTCTTGAGACAGAACCTTCCTGAACTTAGAGACAGGCTGGCAGACAGCAAGCCCAGAGGTTGTCCTGCCTCTTCCCTTCCCCCATTGCTGAGGTTATAAGCATACATGATGATTCCTGGCTTCTTTATGTGTTTTCTAAGAATTTGAACACATGTCCTCATGCTTGTAATGCAAGCATTTTTACCCACTTTACCATTTCCCCCGACACAGAGACATTTTTCCTTGTTATAACTCAAGTGGAGGAGTCTAGGAACATTTTGTGAATGGAGGTTACCAAGTACTCGATGCTTTACAGAATACTCCCCACCCCCACCCCACTTGTGCTGAGGTTGAGAAGCCATGAGTTAGATTAATATTAGTCACAGGGTGACTTAGTATCTCTTGTTCAGGAAGGAAGGTGACTCAGCTTCAAGTTATATGGGTTTGGCCTTGTTCTTCCCTCACTCTAGCTCTCATGGCCAGGGTCTTATAATCAGGCTTTTTGGTATTCAGGTATTTCACAATTTGGACTCTGGCTAGCTTGCTCAATATAGTTTTTACTTGGGCAAACCCTGCCTGTGATACTTTGAAGCTGGGCTCTGAGGCCTCAGCCATGATCCCACTTGCGATTTTTCAGGTAAAATGGGACAATTCATGTTCTTTTTAACCAAACTACTCCATCACCATGATGGTTCTTATGTAACTAGACATCTGCTTGTTTGTCCATCAGCCACACTGTTATTATACCCATGGTACTGTTGTATGCTCCACTTTTTAATATAAATATAAATATAGTCATATAACTGAACAACCCCCTCATATGTTTAAGTCTAGTCTGGACCACACTTCCATTCCTTACCAAATCTAGAAGTCTAGTTTTGAGAACCTTGTTTCTCCTAGTACAGTCCTTCCTGTTTCCTGATAAACTCTTACTTTATTTCACACAACAGATAGAACTGAACATTGTATATGATAATAACAACAAAATTCATGGAGAAGAAAGTCATTAGATTAGGCTGGGGGATATAGCTCAATAGGTAGAGTACTGGGTTTGATTCCCAGCACTGCATAAACTAGGCACAAGTAATGCTAGCAGTCAAGAGGTAGAAGCTAGAGGATCAGGAGTTCAGGAACATTCTTATATAACAAGTTGGAGGTCAGCCAAGATACATGAAATTCTGTTGGAAGAAAGAGGGGGGTGAAATGGCAGGTGATAGTTTTAACTGAATAAAAAGATAGCCTACAAGAGCTTTTTGATTGAATACTTCGACTGAGGCAGCTCTGTTATGTAGATACAGTTGAGAGGTTGGAGAATTCTTTTTGTTTCTGTTTTGTTTTTTGATTTTTAAGACATGGTATTTCTGTAGCCAAGGCTAGCTTCAAACTTACTAAGTAGCTAAGGCTAGCCTAGAACTCCTGATCCTTTTATTATTGTCACCCAAATGCTGGGTGCCACCACACATAGCAGAAAACATTTTTCCTTTTTATTATCTTTTTTTGAAACACAGTCTCATGTATCTTAGGCTTGCCATAAGTTTGATATGTAGCCAAAGATGGCTTTGAATTTCTGATTCCCCTGCCTCTATGTCCAAAGTACTAGGATGAGAAGCATGCAACACTATACTTGGTATTGAGTGGAGCTGTCTTGTTTTTAAATAATTTTTAGAAAAAAATTTTTAGATTGTTGCATAATCACAACATTTCTCCCCTTCTTCCTTCCAAACCCTCTCATATACTTCACTCTCCTTCAAATTCATGGCATTTTTCTCACTAATTTTTGTTGCATGCGTATATGTGTATGTATATGCATATATATTCATAAATATAACCTGGTCAGCTAGAATAATGTTATTTGTATGTACTGGTGAGTTTTCAGGGCTGACCAGTTGGCACTGGACAGCCAATTATTGTACTCTTCCTTGGGGAAGACTGCCTCTCCTTCTCCATCTCCCAGCTTTCTTCAGTTGTCTGTAGTTCTTTGTGGAGGGTTTAGGCCTCATTGGCTTTTTCCTATCCAGTGTGGCATATCCATTGTTTTATCCTTATTCAGATCATGTTTAAGCAACAATGTTGGTGAGATTTTATGGGTGTAGATAGTGATATTACTAGAAGACACAATCTCACTGCAAACTTCCTGATCTTCTGGCTTTTATCATCTTTCAACCCCCTCTTTTATAGTGTTCACTGAGCCTTAGGAATGGGAGTATTTTACAGATGTATCCATTATGATTGGGCTCCACAACTCTGCACTTTGTTTGGTTGTGGCTTTCTGTAGTGATGTCTATCTGTTTCAAAGAAAATGCTCCTTGATGAAGGGTAATAACTGTACTTACCTGTGGGTATAAGGACAAATATTTATATATTATTGCTGGAGATTGTCTTAGGGTTTCTATTGCTGTGAAGAGACGCCATGACCATTGAAGCCCTTATTTAAAAAAAAAAAAAACATTTAATTGGGGCTGGCTTACAGGTTCAGAGGTTCAGTCCATTACCATCATGGTGGGGAGCATGGTGGTACTGCAGGAAGACATGGTGCTGGAGAATAAGCCAAGAGTTCTACATCTGGAGCATCAGGCAGCAGGAAGAGAGAGATACTGGCTTGAGCATCTGAAACTTCAAAGCCCACCCCTAGTGATGTACTTTTTCCAATAAAGCCACACCTACTCCAACAAGGCCACACATCCTAATCCTTTCAAAAAATGCCATGCCATATGGGCCTATGGGGGCCATTTTTATTCAAACTACCACAGGGATTGTGCTGGATAAGTAAAGTAGTGGCTGTAGATTCTCCTCCAAATAAACATGACTTCACTATCACTGAGTAGTTAGTTAAGTTTCCAGTACCAGACATTCTTTTCCTCTTGTTAAGTGGATCTTAAGTCCAGTTAGAGAGCTGTTGGTTACAACCAAGGTATGCATGCCACTGTTGTACCTGTAGGGTTATCATGCCATGCTGGCTGTTGATGTGGTTCATAGATGTCATAGCTGGGTAGGACTGTGGGCTGCCTCCCTCTTTTGGAAGCTTGTGTGGAGCCTTCAGGTACCATGAAAGCTAGTACTCAGGGAGGGGGCATTCAGGTCAGTCCTAGTTCTGGGGTCTTGGGCTCTGTGTCTGAAGTGCATGGCGTTGTCAACAATAGGGATTATCTTAAAGATGGAAACTTCATAAGATCCCATAGTGTTGCTTATTGTTTAGACAAAATGAAGAAGAGGTCATCAAAAGGCAACAGAGATGACTAAGAGAAATGAGAAGCAAATGTATCATGTTATCCTACATGGGATTCTGGACTAAACAACAAATAAAGAAACATTAGTAGGAAAACTGGTAAATCTAAATAAAGTCTGTGATTTAGTCCATTGTAATGTAATAATGTTGGTTTCTAAATGTTGATAAATGAGCCCTAGTCATGTAGATATGAACTATGGTGAAACTGGGTAAGGAGTTAAAAAATAAACAAAGGGGGAAATTTGGGGAATTTTCATATTGTGAAGAAACCCTTGAAACAGTATGTGGTTTTTGTTTTCTTTTGTGAAAGGATATGATGCTAAGACCACTTATGTCTCCTTCCCAGTCCAGAGGCTCTGCTTTGGGTCAAGATTGAGTGACAAGCACTTGGTGAGACAGAACCTATGGCCAGTCCCCACATTCTCCCCACAATGGTTTGAAACAGATTTTTCCATGCACCCACATTGAGACAGAATGAGTTGATATGCTAAGAAACTCACAACCACCCTCATACGTAGTTAAGTTCCTCCCAGTGTGTCATCCTTCATTAGCACAAGTTTCTTCCAGTCATAAACATATGAAGTCTCAGACACAGTGGCTTCACAGAAGTGTGCACTGTTAGCAGAAAGTCTGGGCCAGATCCCTAGAAGAAAAAAGATGTGAGCTTTACTTCAGAACATCTTCAGTGTGAGCAGGCGTTCATTGTTCTTGAATTTGATTTTCTTTGTTAACTGATGGAAAGTATACTGCTGAAGGGCAAGGTTCTGACAGATTTAGTAAACTCATAATGAACCCATATCCCTTGTGACCTCCAGATTGTTAAAGAATGTGTTCCACATGACATCTACCAATTGTGACATTTTCCTACAGCTGGCATAATTTGGAGAAGTTGAGGAGGAGTTCCAGCAAGCATGTGGCTTAGATAATCCTCCAGGGTATTTTTCTAAGGTAATGTTAATGAGTATAGTTTGTAGTTGTGTTCTTCAGGATAATAAGTGATCTGTACCTGCTTCATACAGCATGTGCTTGCACTCTTCAATACTAACTGTGACAAGATTTTCAAAATGCTTTGATTCAATTCTCACTCAAGGTTGTGCCTGCTTTAAAAAGCATCTATTTTTACTACTATTAGGCTATTATTTAAAAAACATGAAATAGAGCCACATAGCCAGTGTCAACCTTGCAAGACAAAAGGAATGACCTTCTATAAATAGTTTAGCTGGTTAGTTAAAAATCAGTAACTGAACCTTGATAATAGAGACCATGCAGATAAGAAACTAATTTATTTATTTATTTTTCTGCCAACCAATACATTAGGTAAGAATAATGTGCTTTCTCTTCTTTTTTTTCTTCCTGTAGACCATGTGCTTCATGCTCTCTCAATATGATTCTAATTCTTTACTTGCTTATTCCTGCTAGGAAGAGCTGTGTGCCTGTGTTACAAACTGCTGAACATGGAAGAATTGGCTTCCATTTTATAGCTCTGTGATGTGTCTAGAGCCATATAAAACATAGTCAATAAATTACAAAGCTGATGCTCCTAATTTCCTTAGGGAGTTCCAGAACACTCTCCTCCATGCAGTTTCAGCATTTGGCATCACATATTCAGAGACTGGGAGAATTGGCACTGTCTTGATAATAATGCTTCAAAATAAGCTGTTAATGGTATTTTCAATTAGCTGGAGGTCACTCAGAAAATGATACCTCAGTATATGACAACTTGGTAGCCTGAGGACCTTAAACTGAAGGAGACTGAAAAGGCACAGAAGCAAAACCAAAAAGACAACAAAAAATTCTGACGAGTTTCTGCATCCCCCATCTTTGCATCTTTTTACTCTCCCTAAATTGAGGGATTCCTCTTCCCAAAGGTGGTTCAAATTAGACCTATCTTCTCCAAGAAAGCCCCAACCCTTCTCTGTTTCAGAGCAATTTTTCCTACAGAATGCTACAGAAGAGCCTGTGAAGAATCTGAACAGACAGGCCTTTCTGAGTATCCTTCCCAGTCCACTGTCATTGGATTAAAACCCTCTATGTAACCACATTACCACATGATTCTTCACCCTTCACTGAAATTAAGCATAAAAAACAATTTTCCATCAGTTTCATGATCTCCATTTTTGAGATACTTTTGTTACTTAAAACTTTGATTAAATAAGTTTGTTTCTCTTGTTATGTCTTTTCTTAAGATTTTCTGATCCTGTAATAGCAATGATACTGTAAACCTGAGTTGCCCAACCTCATCTTATTGACATTTTGTGCTAAAGAACACATTACTGTAGGGTCAAGGGAGTTGTCATGTTTACAGCTGGATGTTTACTGATGTCTACTTGATAGATGCCACTGGCTTTCTTCATGTCTTATATCCAAACAATCTCTAGACATTGCTGAATGCCCCCTGTGAAGCACAAAACACTCCCTTTCACCATTTGAGGACCATTTCTATAAAATAAAAACAAAAACAAATACAGGCAGCCTGGATATGGTGGCGCATGCCTTTAATCCCAACAGTTGGGAGACAGAGGCAAGTAGATCTCTATGAGTTCCAGGACACCCTGGTCCATATAATGAGTTTCAGGACACCCAGGTCTATGTAAAGAGACTCTGTATCAAAACAACAATAGTAGTAAAACCAGATAAGATTGTCATGGAATATTCATTTATACTGTGTGAAGATATGTCACTGTGATTGGTTTATAAAAAAGCTGAATGGCCAATAGCTAGGAAGGGTTTCCAGGCACAGAGGACTCTGGGAAGAAGAAAGGCAGAGAAGCCATCCAGAGATGAAATGAGTCAGACACACGAAATGGGATAGAAGTAAAAACCACATGATATAATGTAGATTAATAAAACTATTAGTTAATTTAAGTTATACAAGCTAGTTAGAAACAAGCCTAAGCTATAGGCTGATTTTTATAATTAACTATAAGACCCCATTGGGGAGCTGGTAGGTGGGACATAAAAATCCACCTACACATGACAGCATCATGAATGTTATTTTGTTAAATTATTCTCTGTGTCTTCTATGCTTGAAAGAGGTCATAATTTTGAAAAGATTACACATTGAAATAATTGACCTAGAGTAGCTAGGGAAGAAGCCAGAAAGAGAAAACAAAAAGAATGATGCTTCAGGTGGAAAGACTTTAGAAGATCACCTGTTTCTACTCTCTATGGAATGTAGACAAGATGCCCAAAACACACAATGACATAAGCACATGGCATGAGATAGCCACATATTTCATGTCTTAATCAAGATTTTATTGCTGTGAAGAGACACCATGACTACAGCAACTCTTATAAAGGAAAACATTTAACTGGGGCTGGCTTACAGTTCAGAGGTTTAGTCTATTATCCTTATTACAGGAAGCATGGTGGCATGTAGGTAGACATGGTGCTGGGGGAGGAGCTGAGAGTTCTACATCTGAATCTGCAGGCAGCAAAAGAGACTGCCACATTGGGCATGGCTTGAGCATCTGAGACTTCAAAGCCTGGCCCCAGTGACCACTTCCTCTGGCAAGGCACATGTACTCAAACAAGGCCACAACTCCTAATAGTGCCACTCCCTATTGGCCCATGGGGGCCATTTTCTTTCAAACTACCACACTTTGTGAGGCTTTGTAATGACCATGGGTGCCTGAGAGAAGGCTGCCACAGTTTCAACAGTAGGTACCAACACACTAGAACAAAAACGACTGAGAAGAGAGTCAATGAATCTAAGCTCAGGTAAATAGTCCAGCTTTGCCAAAAGACTTAGCCAATTGAGAACATAGCTAGAAACTTTTCTTTAAAAATGTAAGTTGTATCCGCCCCTGAACCCCCATCTGGACCAGAGGTGAGTGCCTGGGGTTATAGTCAGAGAGGCAAACACCCCTGGGTCTCACCCCTGGGCACCATCCTGGGAGGACCTGCCCAACTTGGCCCCAGTTTCTGGCCAATTGGCGGGCCCTGTGGGAAGGCTCCCCTTTTCCAAGAATGCAGGCAGAACCTGCAGTCTCTACACCCTGCCCCCACACACATTTGCCCAAGAACCCAGGCACTTCCTGAGAACCAGAGACCAGCACCCAGCTCCCATCTGCCCCAGAACTCCCATCTGGACCAGAGAGACCCTCCGGTGGCCACTACAACCTCAACACCTTGCCCCCACACCCATCTGCTGGAGACTCCAGCCACTTCCAGAGACTTACAGACCCAGTGTCCAGCATTCCATCCTGCCCTGGAACTCCCATCTGGAACAGAGAGCACCCAGCTCCAATCCAACCCAGAACTCCCATCTGGACCAGAGCTTCCATCCTGTCCCAGAACTCCCATCTGGACAAGATAAGGAGACACCAGGGACTTCCTGACTCAGAGTACAGCCCCCCAGCTCCTATACGGACAGCACTCTCATCTGGACCAGAGCTCCCATCCAGCCCAGAGCTTCCATCTGGACCAGAGAGAGGCTCCCTAAATCTTGCAGCTCTGTCTGGACCAAGTACACTGATAAGACCAAGAACAAACCCACAAGGAGATGGGTAGACGTGAAGGCAGAAGTACATACAACAAAATAAAGAGCAATACAGCATCACCAGAACCTAGCCCTTCTCCAACAGCTAGACCTGAACATCACAGAATGGAAGAAGAAGAAAACAACCTTATAAGTAATAGCATGAAGAGGCTAGAGCCTTATATAGAAGAAATCGAAAATAAAGTGGAGGAACAGACAAACAAAAAATGGGAAGAACGCTATAAAAAAAAAAAAACTAGAGGAAAGGACAATTAAAGCAGAAGAAAACAATAAGTCACTGAAAGAAAATCATGAAAAAGCAAGGGAAACAGTCCAAGACCTGAAGAGGGAAATAGAAAAAATGAAGAAGACACTAGCAGAAGGAATGCTGGAAATAGAAAATCTGAGTACACAAATAGGAACTTCAGATGAAAATATAACCAACAGAATGCAAGAGAGGAAAGAGAGGATCTCTGGTGTTGAAGGTACGTTAGAAGAAGGAGATTCATCAGTCAAAGAAAACACTAAAACCAACAAAGTCATGACCCAAAATGTCCAAGAAATTTGGGACACCATGAAAAGACCAAAACTACGAATAATAGGGATAGAGGAAGGAGAAGAATACCAACTCAAAGGCACAGAAAATATATTTAACAAGATCATAGAAGAAAACTTTCCCACCTTAAAGAACGAAATGCCTATGAAGACACAAGAAGCCTATAGAACACCAAACAGACTAGACCCACAAAAAAGTCCCTTCTCCACATAATGATTAAACAACTAAATGTACAGAATAAATAAAGAATATTAAGGGCAGCAAAGGAAAAAGGCCAAGTGATTTATAAAGGCAAACCCATCAGAATAACACCCGATTTCCCAATGGAGACTTTGAAAGCCAGAAGGACCTGGACAGAAATAATGCAGACACTAAGAGACCATGGATGCCATCCTAGACTAATATACCCAGCAAAACTCTCAATCATCATAGATGGAGTGAACAAGACCTTCCAAGACAAAACCAGATTTAAACAATACTTATCCACAAACACAGTCCTACAGAAAGCACTAGAAGGAAAATTCCAACCTAAGGAAAGCAGATACACCCATGAAAACACAGGCAATACATAACACCACAGCAGTAAACCCCAAAGAAGAGAAGTACACACACACTACCACCGAAAAATAAAAAGAATAACAGGAACCAAAAATCACTGGTCATTAATATCCCTTAATATCAATGGACTTAATTCACCTATAAAAAGACACAGACTAACAGAATGGATACGAAAACAGGACCCATCTTTCTACTACATACAAGAAACACACCTCAATAAACTATGGGGAGAGGGGACAGCCTTGCCTTGTTCCTGATTTTAGTGGTATTGCTTTGAGTTTCTCTCCATTTAATTTGATGTTGGCTGTTGGCTTGCTGTAGATTGCCTTTAATATGTTTAGGTATGTTCCCTGTACTCCTGATTGCTCCAAGACTTTTATCATGAAGGGGTGTTGGATTTGGTCAAATGCCTTTTCTGCACTAGTGAGATGATCATGTGGTTTTTATCTTTGAGTTTGTTTATATGGCGTATTACTTTGACTGACTTTTGTATGTTGAACCACCCTTACATCCCTGGGATGAAGCCTATTTGATAATGGTGGATCATTGTTTTGACACGTTCTTGAAGTCTGTTTGCCAGTATTTTATTGAGGACTTTTGCATCAATGTTCATGAGGGAGATCGGTCTGTAGTTCTCTTTCTTTGTTGCATCTTTGTTTGGTTTAGGAATCAGGGTAATTGTAGCCTCAGAGAAGGAGTTTGGTAATATGCCTTCTGCTTCTATTGTGAGGAACAATTTAAAGAGTATTGGTATTAAGTCTTCTTTGAAGATCTGGTAGAATTCTGCAGTGAAACTATCAGGTCCAGGGCTTTTTTTGGTTGGGATACTTTTTATGACTGATTCTATTTCCTTTAGGGGTTATTGGACTATTTAAATGGTTTATCTGGCCTTGATTTAACTTAGGAATGTGGTACCTATTCAGAAAATTATCCATTTCTTTTAGATTTTCCAGTTTTGTGGAGTAGAGGTTTTTGAAGTATGACCTGATGATTCTCTGGATTTCCTCATTGTCTGTTGTTATGTCCCCATTTTCATTTCTGATTTTGTTAATTTGGATGCTCTCCTTCTGTCTTTTGGTTAGTTTGGATAAGGGCTTGTCTATCTTGTTGATCTTCTCAAAGAACCAACTCTTTGTTTCATTAATCCTTTGTATTGTTCTCTTTATTTCTATTTTATTGATTTCAGCTCTCAATTTGATAATTTCCTGGTGTCTGTTCCTCCTAGGAGACTTTGCTTCTTTCTGTTCAAGGCCTTTCAGATGTGCTGTCAAGTCACAAGCGTGAGATTTCTCCAGCTTCTTTATGTGGGCATTCAGTGCTATGACTTTCCATCTTAGCACTGCTTTCATAGTGTCCTGTAAGTTTGGGTATGTGGTGTATTCATTTTCATTGATCTCTAGGAAGTCTTTAATTTCTTTCTTTATTTCTTCCTTAACCCATTGGTGATTCAGTTGAGCATTGTTCAGTTTCCATGAGATTGTAGGATTTCTGTGGTTTTTTCTGTTGTTGAAATCTAACTTTAAACCATGGTGGTCTGATAGAACACAGGAGGTTATTCCAATTGTTTTATATCTGTTGAGATTTGCTTTGTGGCCTAGTATGTCGTCGATTTTAGAGAAGGTTCCATGGGGTGCTGAGAAGAAGGTATATATTTTTGTTCTGCTGGAATGTTCTGTAGATATGGATTAAGTCCATTTGAGCCATAACATCAGTTAAGTCCATTATGTCTCTGTTAAGTTTCAATTTGGTTGATTTGTCTAGAGGTGAAAGTGGGATGTTGAAGTCTCCCACTATTGTGTGGGGTTTTATGTGATTTAAGCTTTAGTAATGTTTCTTTTACATATGTGGGTGCCCTTGTGTTTGGGGCATAAATGTTCAGAATTGAGACTTTATCTTGGTGGACCTTTCCTGTGATGAGTATGTAATGTCCTTCCTCATCTCTTTTGACTGATTTTAGTTTGAAGTGTATTTTGCTGGATATTAGGATGGCTACACCAGCTTGCTTCTTAAAACCTTTTGATTGGAAAGTCTTTTCCCAGCCTTTTATTCTTAGGAGGTGTCTGTCTTTGACTTTGAGGTGTGTTTCTTGTATGCAGCAGAAAGATGTGTCCTGTTTTCGTATCCATTCTGTTAGTCTGTGTCTTTTTATAGGTGCATTAAGTCCATTGATATTAAGGGATATTAATGACCAGTGATTTTTGGTTCCTGTTATTCTTTTTATTTTTCGGTGGTAGTGTGTGTGTACTTCTCTTCTTTGGAGTTTACTGCTATGGTGTTATGTATTGCCTGTGTTTTCATGGGTGTACCTGCCTTCTTTAGGTTGGAATTTTCCTTCTAGTGCTTTCTGTAGGACTGGGTTTGTGGATAAGTATTGTTTAAATCTGGTTTTGTCTTGGAAGGTCTTGTTCACTCCATCTATGATGATTGAGAGTTTTGCTGGGTATATTAGTCTAGGATGGCATCCATGGTCTCTTAGTGTCTGCATTATTTCTGTCCAGGTCCTTCTGGCTTTCAAAGTCTCCATTGGGAAATCGGGTGTTATTCTGATGGGTTTGCCTTTATAAATCACTAGGCCTTTTTCCTTTGCTGCCCTTAATATTCTTTATTTATTCTGTACATTTAGTTGTTTAATCATTATGTGGAGAAGGGAGTTTTTTTTGTGGGTCTAGTCTGTTTGGTGTTCTATAGGCTTCTTGTGTCTTCATAGGCATTTCGTTCTTTAAGGTGGGAAAGTTTTCTTCTATGATCTTGTTAAATATATTTTCTGTGCCTTTGAGTTGGTATTCTTCTCCTTCCTCTATCCCTATTATTCGTAGTTTTGGTCTTTTCATGGTGTCCCAAATTTCTTGGACATTTTGGGTCTTGACTTTGTTGGTTTTAGTGTTTTCTTTGACTGATGAATCTCCTTCTTCTAACGTACCTTCAACACCAGAGATCCTCTCTTTCCTCTCTTGCATTCTGTTGGTTATATTTTCATCTGAAGTTCCTATTTGTGTACTCAGATTTTCTATTTCCAGCATTCCTTCTGCTAGTGTCTTCTTCATTTTTTTCTATTTCCCTCTTCAGGTCTTGGACTGTTTCTCTTGCTTTTTCATGATTTTCTTTCAGTGACTTATTATTTTCTTCTGCTTTAATTGTCCTTTCCTCTAGTTTTTTTTTTATAGCGTTCTTCCCATTTTTTGTTTGTCTGTTCCTCCACTTTATTTTTGATTTCTTCTATATAAGGCTCTAGCCTCTTCATGCTGTTACTTATAAGGTTGTTTTCTTCTTCTTCTTCCATTCTGTGATGTTCAGGTCTAGCTGTTGGAGAAGGGCTAGGTTCCGGTGATGCAGTATTGCTCTTTATTTTGTTGTATGTACTTCTGCCTTCACATCTACCCATCTCCTTGTGGGTTCGTTCTTGGTCTTATCAGTGTACTTGGTCCAGACAGAGCTGCAAGATTTAGGGAGCCTCTCTCTGGTCCAGATGGAAGCTCTGGGCTGGATGGGAGCTCTGGTCCAGATGAGAGTGCTGTCCGTATTGGAGCTGGGGGGCTGTACTCTGAGTCAGGAAGTCCCTGGTGTCTCCTTATCTTGTCCAGATGGGAGTTCTGGGAGAGGATGGAAGTCCTGTTCCAGATGAGAGATCTGGGTTGGATGGAAGCCGGGGGCTCTCTGGTCCAAATGGGAATTCTGGGGCAGGATGGGAGCTGGGGGCTGGTCTCTGAGTCTCAGGAAGTGGCTAGGGTCTCAGGCAAATGAGTGTGGGGACAGGGTGTGGAGACTGCAGGGGTCTGTCTGCAGTCTTGGAAAAGGGGAGCCTTCGTGCAGGGCCTGAGGAATGGCTGGAACCTGAGACCAAGTTGGACAGGTCCTCCTAGGATAGCTGATGCCCAGGGGTGGGAACCCAGGGGCGGTTGCCTCTCTGACTACAACCCTTGGCACTCACCTCTGGTCCAGATGGGAGTTCCGGGGCAGGATGGAAGTTGGGGGCTGGTTTCTAAGTCTCAGGAAGTGGCTGGGGTCTGGGACAGATGGGTGTGGGGGCAGAGCATGGAGGTTGTAATGTTCACCAGAGGGTCTTGGAGAGGGGGAACCTTCCCCGTGGGATTGGTGGTCCTGCCCTATGGCCAGAACCTGGGGCCCAGTTGGGAAGGTCTTCCCCAGAGTTGCTGATGCCCCGGGTGACTCAGGTGAGGGCTTCTCTGGGTGTAACCCCAAGCACTCACCTCTGGTCCAGGTGGGAATTTCAGGGCAGTATGGAAGCTGGGGGCTGGTCTCTGATTCTCAGGAAGTGGCTAGGGTCTTGGGCAAATGGGTGTGGGGGCAGGTTGTGGAGACTGCATGGTCTGCCTGCAGTCTTGGAAAAGGGGAGCCTTCCCACAGGGCCTGCTGATTGGCCGGAAACTGGGGCCAAGTTGGTCAGGTCCTCCTGTGATGGCTGGTGTCCAGGTGTGGGACCCAGGGGAGGTCTGCCCTCTGGTCCAGATGGGAGTCTAACATTTTTTTTTATGTATATGTATGTGTATGTGTCTTTGTGAGTGTATGGTACATATGTGTAGGAGCCCACAGAGCCCAGAGGAATGTTTCCAATCCCCAGGGAATGGAGTTACAGGCGGTTATAAATCGTACAACGTAAGTTCTAGGGTTTGAACTTGGTCCTCTGGAAGAGCAGCAAGTGCTCTTAACAATTGAGCCATCTCTCCAGCTACACATTCTTCTCCTTTTAAAAATAAGGTTCAGAATCGCAGTCCATGAAATTGTTCCAATTGTACTGGACAGGTCTTCCCATTTCAATTAACCTAATCAAGAGAATCCCCCAGAGGCATGCCAGCAGTTCATCTCTTTTTCTAGGATTCTGGATCTCATCAAGTTGATGATTGAGATTAACCATCACACCTTTTAATCCTCAAGTATTTTCATCACCCCCAAAGAAATCCATATCCAAGAATATATAGCAGAAAGACAAAGGAAACTGTGAAGGGGTTAAATTTTATTTTATTTTTAAAAAACGAACAGATATTCATTTGAACTATTTTATTACTAGTATTTCCAATCACAAAATAAAACACATTTTTCCTCTTCCAATGAAGACTGAATCCAAAGTATTCTTTTGTTATATTAGTCTCTTTTTTTCTGTGCTTGAAGTAGTTCACAATATTGAAATGGTCAATTGGGAGAATAGGTCATGTCTTAGTTCATTTTCTATGGCTATAATGGAATATCTGAGGATTAGTAATTTATAAAGCAAGTAGTTTATTTTGCTTTATGGTTTAGAAGACAAGGACTTCCAAGGACATGGTACCAGCATTTTTCTTGGCTGCTGCTGAGAGCCTTGTAGTGCTTCAACTCATGACAGCAAGTAGAAGATTATGTGGATTAGTAAGGAAAAAAGAAAGAAGAATTGAACACCAGTGATAACTAACCCATCCATTCAGGAAAGACATTGATCCATTCATGAGACTTCTGTCTCTGTGAACTGAACACTGTCCACTGGGTCCCACCTGTCAATGTTACCATACTAAGGAATTAAGGTTCCAACACATGGACTTTTAGGAAGTGCAAGCTCAAACCACTGCAAGCTAATATTAAATGTGATAAAAGAGGAGTAAAGAAAATTCCCCAAATGATTCAATACCGGTGGAATTTCTTCTATTTTGTTTTCTTAAGACAGATTCTTTTGTTGCCAAAGCTGACCTTAAACTATCTAAGTAGCCTAGAATGACCTTGAACTCCTTATCTTCCTGCCTACAGCTCCCAAAGAACTGAGATTACAGGCATGTGGCACCACAATCAGCTGGAATTTCTTCTTTGTCTTCATGCTTTGGTAATTTCTTTCCCAAACTATAATGTCCTACTTCATCTTATGCTGAAGTGGGGCTTCTCCTCCCCTTTTCTAGCCTCTGGATCCATTTCCACATTTATTTGGAAGAAGACAACAGAGAACCCAAGATGCCAAATTCCTACTGCTATGCAGGGGCTTCTTCAGAAATGAATTACAGAGTTCCTATAAGCTGGCATTTCCTCTGCTTTCTACACAGGTCAACCTATAAAACTTGACTGCTGAAGGAAGCCTTTACCATCCACGGGCAAAGACCTGATTTTCTGGCAGTGCCAACAGAGACAATTGCCAAGAACATATGCCCTCTACTTTCCATACACATTTTGACTTCTGAAAACTTCACTTCTGAGCAGACATGATCAAAGATGTTTGTATACTGTGGCTGGTAAGGATGGTGGCAGAAACTGATAAATTTCAACTTTCCTATTTGTAAGTATTAGTGCTATTGTGTCCTAAACATTTTCTTGGTAGATTTTTTTCTATTATATAGGATTTTATTGCAACTAAAGTCCACATGTATGAAGAATACAAATCTTAGCTGGCCATCCAATGAATTTTGATACATTCCGACCATACAACCTTAGCCCCAAATCCTATGAAAACAGATTTTTAGCTTCATTCTAGAAGGTTTCCTCTTGCCTCTTTCTTCCCAGGCCCAGCTCCTAACTTCCTTTTCCTCCTTAGAGGTAATTACTACCTGATACTTTTTCTCCCATTTTGTTGAATTTTGATGTATCTGGAAGTAGGGGAGGGAGGAAGCAAATTTCTCAAAGTTCTTATTTATTAATGAATTGAAGTGTGAGATTTACCCAAGGGGGGTCTTTTCTCAGTCTTATACTGGAAGCCCAATTCTCACAAGTGGGCTTTTCATTCAAGACTTACTGAAATCCATTTTTTCCCAAAGTTAGTTCTGCATCCAGGGGCATAATAACCTTCATGTTATGTTTAGGAGCTGTCATTACTTAAGATCCAGGGAGAGGGTGGTACCTTAGTAACAAAGCCAAGACAGAAAAGTTTCAAATCTACCCAGTAAGAACATCTAATTTTTATGCCCACATTTTATAGCAAGAGGCTGCAGAAGGGGATCAGACCCTCTGGCCTATCTCCATCTTGGACTGGCTATGACCTTGGAGAAATTACTTCCCATGCCTGAATTTTCAGCTGTCAAATGAATGCCACTATATTGATTTCCACTATAATGGATGGTGTAAACTTGGCAGCTGGTATTTGGATGATGGCTTGTTTATGGTTTCTCAGCCTTCTTCAGACTCAAGGAAAGAAAGTGATCCTGGTCTGTGAAGTCTAATAAAATGAAAGCAAACTCCTTATATGACATTGGAAGATTTGGCAAAGAGTAAGTTCAGTGACAAAATTAGCCTTCAACTTATGTGCTGCTTCACAAGGGAATGATGGGCTTACTAGAATGTTCCAGAATTTTCATTTATTAGCACATACATCTTGTTATTTTGGTTATTTTCAGCTTCCACTGTTCAGAAATATGCAAAAAAAGAAAACCAGTGTGACTCCCCAACTCTGCTGAAGTTGCTTCTGTGTTGTTTTGTTCATTAGAACGCTTAGGAAGGATTCAGTTTTATTTGCTTCATACAATAAAATAGCTACAAATGGTAATGACTCCAAAATGGTACTTTGTTCCCAAAGAATCACATGCCAGAACATTGAGGGGGCTGATTTCTGTGGTGGGAACTCAGCTGCACCATTTGTTCTGACAGGAACCAGCAGCTCTCCTCTCTGTAAGCAAGTCATTCTCCTTGGCAGTCTCTTTTCTTCCCTTGTTGAAGTCTATATACCCTGTGTGGCCTTTGTTCCCATGCCTTCTTTTTCCTACTTATGTCCTGCCCTCAAAGATACAAGTAGAACCTCAGCATGGGTATGAAACAGAAGAAATCAACAAGTCAAGCAAGCAAACCATGTGGTCATAAGCCCTGGGGGCTGAACCCAGGGTCTCACTGACACAGGCTAGTGCCTATTACTGAACTATATTCTCAGCTACAGAAGCCTTTTCTTTCCTCCCATGCTCATTTGGGAGGCAAGTTCATTTTGAATGTGAGGTTTATTGGTACCTCACTGTACTCTCCAAAACTGTGTGATGTTCATTCTAGCTTGAGATAGGAAATAACATCCTCTACATATGGCTAGAATTTGAGATAGTGGGAACACCCAAGAGGATCCAGGGAGCCAAGCTTGGAATGTCTGCTGTGGGGCTTGAGACCTGATTATCCTCAGCTGGAATGAACTGAGCAATGAGGTCCT
Organism: Onychomys torridus; assembly: GCF_903995425.1. Taxonomy (NCBI): domain Eukaryota; kingdom Metazoa; phylum Chordata; class Mammalia; order Rodentia; family Cricetidae; genus Onychomys; species Onychomys torridus. Next base: position 57,159,661 of record NC_050466.1, on the reverse strand, counting down.
GTGTGTTCGGGAAGTTTCTCTGTTTAAAATGTGTCTCTTTTTACAGTGACACATGCACTTCCACCCTGGAGATCTTGTGAAGGTGCAGGTTCTGACCCAACCTTTAGGGTCCTGGAGAAGTCCCACAAAAGACCATCATCCACAAACGCAATCAGCAAGAATGTTTATTATTCCAATATTCTGAGGCCATCCATCCTATACAAAGGCAAAATGGTGATGACCCCACAAGGGAAGTGAGGGCTCCTTTGAAGCCTAACTAAGGGGAGTGTCCAAAGGCAGTTAGGTCACTTTAGATATGATTGGCTCAAGCAAGTGGCAATATCATATTAGTACATTCTAATTGGGCAGGGATAGTTAGAGGCTGGTCAGGGTACAGTTTTTCATTTTTGGGCAGGATTGGGCAAGTCCTAGCCTTCGTCCTTGAGTTGCTGTGGAGACTGGCTGGCCTAGCATGTACTGACTATAGGAGCTGGCTCTGTGACCCAAGCTTGGTGTGTCCTATGTCCCTTGTCACTGTTGTCAGAGACACCAGTGATTAATTGTCCCTTATTTGTGGCTATTCCTCAAAAACTGTCTGATTGGTTCTGTAAAGCAGGAACTGAGGCCTAATTCTCTGTTATGGCATCTGTTTGGTATTCTCATCAACAGGGCAGAGGTGGGGCCTGAAATTGCACTTCTCACAGGCTGCAAGTGTATGTTGCTGCTATAGGGGATGTGCAGCTCTGAAGAACACAACCTATGGCCAGGTATGAGTGAAATGCTTGGTTTTATAAAATCTCACGGAATTTTCACAAAAGCAGATGAGGATACAATGATTTCAATGTGGTAAAGAAGGAAATCTGGAGATGTCAGGAGAATGCCTGATGTTGTACAGCTAGTGACTGCTGGAGCTGAGTTTCTATTGCTGAGATAAATATCATGAGCAAAAGCAACCTGGGGAGGAAAGGATTTGTTTCATCTTACAACTCTTAGTTCATACTCCGTCACTGAGACAAGTTAGGACAGGAACTCCAGGCAGAAACTGGAGAAGAGACCATGGAGGAACACTGCTTACTAGCTTGCTCCTTATGGTTTGTTCAACTTGCCTGCTTGCTTCCTTCCTTCCTTCCTTTCTCTTTCTTCCTTTCTTTTCTTTCTTATTATCTAAAATATTTTTAAATTTAAATATATTTTGAAGATGTTCTTCCCCAAGCCCAAGTCCTTCCTGGTCCTCTCCCCTCCCTATCCATTCATCTTTAAGTTCTTTCTCAAAAAAAAAAACAATCCAGACCCCAATAAAACAACAAAACAACACCCCAAAAGAAAGAAACCAAACCAAACCAAACCAAACCAAACCAATCCTCCAAACTTCTTGTGAGACTCCTAACAGTAGGAGCAGGGGCTGTCTCTGACTGGGTTGCCTGCTTTGGGGACCCTTTCCCCATACAGGGTTGCCATGTCCAGCCTTAATAGGAGAGGAGGTGCCTAGTATCACTGCAATTTGATATGCCATGACTTGGTGATATCCATGGGAGGCCTGCCTTTTTCTAAAGGGAAGTGGAGGAGAGGAGGGAAGGGAAACTGTGATCAGGATGTAAAAGCAATCAATCAATCAATCAAACAAACAAACAAATAAATAAACCCCACAAAACTGTAACCAAATAAACACACACACACACATACACACACACACACACACACACACACACACACACACAAAAAAAAAAAAAAAAAAAAAAAAAAAAAAAAAAACCAAAAAAAACAAACAAAAAAAAACTGTGGAGACCATTATATGTTGGCCAACTACTGAACATAAGGCCTGTCCTGAAGTGGTTTTTATACCAAGTGTCACTCCATTGGAGAAAATTGATTTTCCCTCTTCCAGCAAGTATAAGTGACAATTCAATTATTAACCTGTACCCTAGTGGCTAGGTTTTCATTCATTCATTCATTGATTTTTAACAAAATAAAATATAATAAGATAAAACAAATTATTACATCGAAGTCAGACAAGACAAACTAACAGAAGGAAGGGACCAACCCAGGAGAAGGCAAAAGAATCAGAGACCCACTCATTTACACACCCAGGAATTCCATAAAGACACTAAACTTGAAGCCATGATATATATGCAGAAGACACAGTGCAGACCTGTGCAGGCCCTGTGCATGCTTCAGCCTGCTTTCTTACACAGCCCAGGACTATTGCCCAGAGGTGGCACTGCCCAAAGTGAGTTGGTCCCTCCAATATTAATCATTAACCAAGAAAATGCCCCACAGTCCAATCTGGTGGAGACTATTTTTTCTATTGAGGGTCCTTCTCAAATGTGTCAAACTGACAAAAACTAACCAAGATAATGAATAAACTTGAGAGTACTGGGTTCTTTAAGAAACGAAGGGAGTCATTTAAACAAGTATTTCTCAGAGTGTGGGCCTATCAGCATATCCTGGAAACATGTTGGACACAGAAAGTTTCAGGTCCCATTTCAGACTGAGTTCATTAGCAACTAAAGGTGCCACCTATGCAACCTGTACTCTAACTAGTCAACTTCCCTCAAGTGACTCTGCTGAACACTCAACTTTGAGACCACTAAGTCAAAACAGTGCTGATGAACCAGTAATGTGTACATGAATCACAGAAGAATGTGTTAAACAGCAGATTCTGATCCCGCAGGTCCAGAGTACAGTGTGAAATGGTACTTTTTCCACAAGCTCCCAGATGCTGCTGATATAGCTGGTCCTTGGACCACACTTTGGATACAAGGAATAGGGTTAGCTTTCCCCCAAGTAGCAATACTCCAATAAGTGGTGTGTGGGTTTTACTTCATAAGATGACTGGGTTATGAGAAAGAAGGACACATTCCTACATTTAACCATAAAACTGGCTAAAAGCAGAAAGCTCCGAATTCAACATAAAAGTTCTGGGGTGAGCAAGAATGCAATAATATGCCAAAAGACAAGATGTGCAGTTCTTTCAAATAGAAAATTTGATTGAGTTCAGCATTGCCCTTAAAAGAACGTTGTTCCTACAAAGACTCAATTTACTGAGACTTACAGCCTTCCTGTGTCTTTTCCTTAGGAGTGACTCTGTTGGTCCATCTTGTCTATGAAAATAGCACATCTAACCAGCTAATTTCCTCTACTGAAATACTTCTTGAGACCAAAGAACATGTAGTTCCAAGTTCAAGTTCATTACTTACTTCAATACAGAGGAATAAGAGAATAAAAGTGACAGTTTGTCACTTACAGTGACTTCTGGGCCTGCTGACAAATGTGCTTAGTTTGATGTGACCCTGTTTGACACTTTCTTCTCCCTGCCATATGTACCCAATATAGTCAGAATCTGTGTGGTGTTTTTCTCCAAGAAAAGCCTTTTTCCATTACAGAGTCAAGAGATAACTGGAGTTTTTAAGGCAAAGCCTGGTCTCCAGTAGCCCCAACAAACTAAGCTTTGTTACTGTCCTCAATACACACGTTGAAAAGATGGGTAATTGTGAAAGGCTGAAAAAGGGGACTTAACTGATGTGGCCATATTGGGAAGGGGAACCAATGAAGGGATCCATGACCACAAGTCTGTCTTGAGGACTCTAACATGAGTTTTCAGTTTAAACAGAGGAAGAATTGAGGCAACAATTAAGAGGCTTGTATAATTCCTGCCCAAGGTGTGGTCTGGTTGATCATGCTCAGTTACGGTTCTGCAAGGTGTTCCAAAAAAAGTCCTGCAAACTGTTATCTTTGGAGGGATCGGTCCAGTTCCTAGAAGATGATCACTTCTGCACTAGGGTGCAGTCCTGCAGGCACAGATAACAGCTATCATCTCTGGAGAATGGGGAGGCCGTCTGCCCTGGAAAGTGCTGCTATTGCAGGATCTAAGGTGATTCCAATACAGATGTTTAGGACAATGATTCACCTCTGTGTCTTCAGCCAAAGTAAAAGAGGTAGATACAAAGCAAAGATAGTGAAGCCAGGCTTTCAAACTGCTTTAGCTATTCTGTGGGTCCAAGTGAAGAGTCAATGCTTTTTAGCGAGAGCAACTTGGGAATGCATGTTTCAAGCCTGCCTTGTAGTTCTCTCATTTGAGCCTAGTATGGAGTTTTCCTTCAGGACTCACTGCGCCTCTAAGATTTTACTTCTTTTGTATCATGAAGCTTCATCTTTCCAAAGCCAGACACACTGAGTAATAATGCAACCTTGCTTTTACAATGACCTTCCTCCTCTGCACATCATTTATCATCCCACATTTTCTCATTGCTTTTATGGTTGCCCACTGTTTTGTGTCTGGCTGATAGTTCCAGGAAAAGGAAGAAGTTCTTTGTTTTATATTTGGGTAGCTTTTCAATGTGAAAACATAGCTGATCCAGTATATTATGTTGAGGAGTTAAAAACTGAGATAAAGGAAAGATAGGTGGTTTGAGGCCTGCCAATCCAGACAGCACTTGTTGTCTACTCAAGAGAAGATTCTTGGTCCATTTCTGCAGAGTGGTGAGTGATCATTAAACAGGCATAATGAATTTTCATTTTCTCTATTGTCTTAATAAAGTATTTTAAGCATACCTGAAAGACACTTTTTTCACTAAAAGACATTTAGTGGGTATTTTAAATCATTTTCCCTAGATAAAATTTTATATATTGATATTTTAAGATAGTATACAAAATAAAGATTTTTATTATGGCATTTTCATATATATGGATATGTACATGTGTATGTATACACACACACACACACACACACACACACACACACGCACACACACACAGAGTATTATACTGTTATACTTAGCTTTTATTTATCCCCAACTCTCAATGCCCCACCTCATCCTCTCTGCCACTGTTGTAGTATGGCTTTTTTGTTGGTGCATAACATAATTGTCCTATCTTGACCTAGCTATGACAGCAGAACAAATACCATGATACTGTGGTAGCTAGGTCTATGGCAATCATAGTGGGACTTGGAATAGTATTGTCAACTTGACAGTATTGAGAATCAGCTAAGAGACAATGGTGATGTCTGTTGGCATGTCCCTGGACATGTCTGTGAGAGTTTCTGTATGAGGCAAATTGGGGTGGGAAAATCTACCCTAAATGTGGGTGGCACCATTTTATTCACTGAAGTCCTAGAGCAGTGGTTCTCAACCTTCCTAATACTGTAACCCTTTAGTACAGTTCCTGTTGTGGTGACCCCCAACCATAAAGTTATTTTCATTGCCACTTCATAACTGTAATTTTGTAATTTTGTTACTGTTAATGGATTGAAATGTAAATACTTTTGGAGACAGAAGTTTGCTGGAGGGGTCACAACCCACGGGTTGAGAACCATTGCCCTAGAATGAGAATGCATAAAAGGAAAAAGCCATCCATGAAGCAACATGCATCACTTTTGGCTTCCTGACTTCAGATGAAAGGCATTCAATGCCTCATAGTCCTCCTGATGTGCCTTCCTGCCACAAGCTGTGAGCCAAAACACACCATTCCTTATGTTTGTTTTGTTTGGTATTTTGTCATAGCAACCTGAAAAGTAAATGATATAGGGCGATTTACATTCCCTAGTCAAAGGAGGAGCAGAACAACGGTCACAGGACCCACACTAGGGATTCTAGTATTATAGTCACTTGCTGTCCCCTTGCTACAAGTAATCTTGGGTGATGCTAGAGTACAGGTGAAGTAGGTGGTTAACAGAAAGTGGGACTTCATGATGTACCTTCACTTGGGTCTTCATTTGTAATGGGGTGACATTTTATGGTAAGAGAGCCATTTTGGGTCTCCCCTGATCCTGTAAGTAACCCTTCACTTATGCTCCTGTAAGTAAGCCAAATAACCTCATCAGATCACCAAGAAGCTAGACTTGGGGTGAAATTGTTACTTTGATCTGTCTGTCAGTGCCCTTGCTCGGGTAAATAAGCATTTGTTCAAATCTTTCCAGGAAAAAAGTAACATGATGATGGAATATCCATTTCATCCCCTTAGATCACACTTTTGTATCTGATTATGGAGAGCAATCTTCATATGACGGTTTCAAGTGAACTATGTGCAAGCACTGAAAAATATTTTCTTATCTGCATAACTAACAATGTATTTATATACCCAGTTCTAAAAGGCTTTCTTACTTCTAACTTTGGCAATTGTGAAAATCTTCTATAAACAGCTGTGAAAAAAAGTGACACACCTTGAAGTATCTGCTAGTTTTTGTTCACCAAGTTTTTCACATTACCAGTGCACAATTCCTTCTCCATTTTTCACTTTCAACAAAGTGCATCATAGCCACTTTTTATAGATTTCTGCCCATAAATCCTCTGAATAAAATGAAGTTGCCAGTGGAAATTTCAGTCTCATAAGGAGCCAAAAGACTGTAACTTTCAAATTTGATAGACCATTGATTTACAAAACTGAGTAATGCAAGAGTAGTAATTTGTTTGTTTTAGATGATTTGAATCATTTAGTGAGAAATTTAAATGTAATCTTTTTCACAGTGATCTGAATGTCAGGTGGAATTAGGAAAGACATTATGATTAAGTTTCCAATGAGTCGGAGATCTATTTCCATGCATCTTGTTCCAACACTTCCCTGGTTAGCCCCTTAGCAGATACCACCCAGGCTATTACATTAGATCTTCCTCCCTTCTACCTCAAAGTCATCCTCACTGTAATGCTGAAACTGTCTTCTGTCTTTGTCTCCCGCTAGTGCACATTTCCTTCATCTCCGGTCAGTCTCTCTCTGTTCTGACTTCATGCTGGGGATGATGCTTCGGCTTTCTACACATGGTAGGCCACAGAGAATTTGTGTATTGCTCTTCACAAGGCTCATTAAAAATAAACATTTGGACATCCTGGTGTGACATAGTCATGGCAACTTTAGTTGATGTCACTGAAACTTTCAAATATAGTCCCACCCAATGTGCCAAATATGTCAGACTCCTGAGCCTATGGACTTACTCATTAGATCCTGGGCCATTACTCATTAGATCCTGGGCCGTGTTGATTCCTCCAGATTGTAAATATTACTCTCAGATGGAGATGCATATGCAAGAAGGCTTGCTGGGATCAGTACCTACAAGAGGGATAGAGTTGAACTGCAAAGAAGTTTGTGACAGAGGTCACAGCCAATTTGCGTAGGGGTCAGGCCTTTAGAATCCAGAGAGAAGATATATAATATTGATCTGAGAAGCATCCTTAGTAAGAGGACAGCAACAGACAGGGACCAGCAAGCAACACTCCCAGTAGCTACAGGTAGAAATGGTGCATGGTACTGAAGGATGTTTTGAGAAGCATTCTTAGCAACCTCTGTGCACCCGGAGGAGGCTCTCTCCAGGAAGCACTGAGCACTTGTTTCACTCATTCGTCTCTATTTGTGCTTTCTTTGTTGAAGCTTCTTTATTTTTTATTGTATCCATTTGATGTGTGTGTGTGTGTGTGTGTGTGTGTGTGTGTGTGTGTTGTGTGTGTGTGTGTGTGTGTGCTTACATGCCACTGGATTGCATGTATGGAGATCAGAAGACAACTTTCTGAAATTCATTCTCTCTACAGTGTGGATTCCAGGGATAAGATTGAAGTTGTCAGGCTTGGTGGCAAGTGCCTTAACCCACTGGGCCATCTTACCATCCCTGCAACTTTGTGATTTTGTTAGTTTTGTTTTCTTTTTTAGGGGCAGGAATAAGTTCTTTCTTTTTTTGGTGTGTGTCTTAGTTAGGGTTTCTGTTGCTCTGAAGAGACACCATGACCATGGCAACTCTTATAAAGGAAAACCTTTAATTGGGGTTGCTCACTTAGAGTTCAGAGTTTCAGTCCATTATCATCATAGTGGGACATGGCAGTGTGCAGGCAGATGTGGTGATGGAGTAGCTGAGGGTCCTACATCTTGCAGGCAGCAGGAAGTGGTCTGTCTCACTGGATGTGGCTCCATTCCCTTTGGGGGGGGCATTTTCTTTCAAACTACCACATTTCACTCCCTGGCCCCCAAAGACTTATAGCCATATTATAATACAAAAATGCATTGGGTCCAACTTCAAAAATCCCATAGTCTATAACAGTCTCAAACTTATTTAAAAGTATAAAGTTCAAAGTCTCTTCTTAGATTCAAACAATCTAACTGTAATCCCCTGTAAAATCAAAATAAAAAAGCAGATCACATACTCCTAACATATTGGCACAGGATATACATTACCATTCCAAAATGTAGGGAAGTGAGCACAGTGAGGAAATACTGGACCAAAGCAAGACCGAAAACCATCTGGGTAAACACCAAATTCTGCATCTCCATGTCTGATGTCCAAGCACTCTTCAGATCTCCAACTCTGTTCAGCTTTGTTGACTGCAACACACTTCTTTCTCTTGGGCTCTTTCCAACCCCTGTTAGCAGCTCTCCTTGGCAGGTATCCCATCACTCTGACATCTCCAACATCTTGGGGTCTCCAGGGCAATCCAGACTTTAACTTCACAGCTTCACAGAATGACCTCTTTAGGCCTCTATTCAGGAACACCCCTGACACATGCCTGGCCTCAGGAGCTTTCCTTAGTCCTGGAGGAAGTCCATAATGCCTTTCTCCTATCCTTGACTCGCTGAAGCTGCCAAGTTCAGCTGCTTGCTGGGGCTGGAAGATGGCCCCCTTATTCAAATAATCTTCATTCACTTTCACTGCCTAAGCTTGGCTGTTCTGAAACTGCATCTGTAGACCAGGCTGGCCTCAGACTCAGAGATCCACCTGCCTCTGCCTCTGCCTCCTGAGTGCTGGGATTTAAAGTGTGCCCCCACCACACACATCTCTAAATTTTTCTTTAATTTCTTTTCACAAGTTAGCTGGGTGGGATCTTGCCCTGAGGTCACCACTCCCTTCATTCAAGTTTTTAATCTGTTTATCTCCTTGAACACAGGACTTAGTTCCATTCCATTTTTTGGTGCTCCTTTTCTTCTTAAATTTTCAATTTTGCAATTTACCCTGTTCAGCTGGATTCTTTTCATTATAAATCATCATTAGAGTTACCACTAATAACCAAATGGTAGAGTCTATACTAGGTTGTTTTGAGATTTCCTCTGCCAATGGAATTAATCCAAAACTTCATTTTAGCCTCAGGCAATCTCTTTAGACAAGAGCAAAAGGCAGCCACATTCATCAGCAAAATATCACAAGAATGATCTCTGGCTATGTATTAATATTTTTCTCCTCTGAAACCTCTTGAGCAAGTCCCCCACAGTTCATCAAATCACATTCAGCACCACTGTCTTCCATGCTCTTACTAGTATGACCCATTAAGCAGTACTTAAAGCATTCAACTGCTTTTCTAATCCACAGTCCCAAGATCCATATTCCTTCAAACAAAAACATGGTTAGGCCTATCACAACAATATTCCAGTCCCTGGTACCAACTTCTGTCGTAGTAAGGGTTTCTATTGCTGTGAATAGACACCATGATCACATCGATTCTCATAAAGGAAAACATTTCATTGGGGCTCACTTACAATTCATAGGATCAGTCCATTATCATTATGGTGGGACATAGCAGTGTGCAGGCAGACATGGTAATGGAGAAGTAACTGAGAGTCCTACATCTTGCAGGTAACAGGAAGTAGTCTGCCTCACTGGGCATGGCTTGAGTAGATATGAGACCTTAAAGCCCACCTCCCCAGTGACATACTTCCTCCAACAAGGCCATACCTACTCCAACAAAGCCATACCTCCCAATAGTGCCACTTCCTTTAGGGGCCATTTTCTTTCAAACTACCAAGTGTGTATTAACTGTGCATTTCCATACATGCATACAAGGTACATGAAGATACCATCAGACCACAAACTTTATCTCTTTACTTTTGAATCTATACCCAGCACAGTATGTGGTATGAGAAAGAAGAAGCCCTAGGTTCAGTCCCCAGCACCACAGAAAAATAAACATGATGGCACACACCCTTAATTCTAGTGCTGAGGAGGTAAAAGCTGAAGGATCAGAAGTTCACAGTCATCCTCAACAACATAGCAAGTTTGAGGCCAGCCTAGAGCACATGAGACTTTGCCTCAAAACCAAATAAAATAGGTCCAGGAAGATGGCTCCATGTATTAAAATTTGCCCTGCAAACTTGATCACCTCTGACCTTTACACATGTTCTGTGCCACACTTGTACTTACTACATCACACACAATAATAATAATTGAAATTTTTAAAAACAATAGATTTACAAATTTAAAGTAATGTTTTTATTATGATTAGATTTGGCTTCTTCATTTTCTCTTGGCCAACAAAACGTATGTATTACTAAGATGTAAAATATTTCTAAGATCTTGCATTCAATGTTGATTAGTTTTAATTACTTGTTTTACATTTAAAACACTGTCTACTAAATCTCTTGGCTATGATGGAAAGGTTCTATACTGCCTAGCATAGACTTTGATCTGCTCTGATTTGCCTTGGTGGCTGAGTGCTCTGGTACCAAGAACATATGTCCTGGGCTAACAAAATGGGCAGGAAGGCAAGATCTATTCATTCAGGTGCTATGATAGATGTGACTCCTTATGGGGAAAGTCAAACACTGGTCCTCCAGGTAGAGGGATATTTTCTGCAACTCTACTGTATATCCATTCTAGAAAGTCACTCTAGGTAAGCAGTTTCCTCAATGTGGACTGTTTGGGACTTGGCATGGCCTATTTAAGTTCTCTATGGCCTGTCATTTGTGATGTTTACTCAGTGAGACCATTGAATACATGGAGTTTGCTTTCAGTATTTGAGTTAAAGCAAAATAAGTTAAATAGAACTCACTTATCCATCTTATCTTTTAAAATGCCTGAAGGACATTTTAAACTATTAATTTTTATTTTCTATTTCTGAAGTCTATGAATTTAATTCTAGAACTTTTCAGCTACTAAAATAAAATGAAAAATAAGGCAAAACAAAATCGTTCTTTTCAAGTCATATGCTAGTGACATCATTTAGTCTATTGAAGGGTGTTTCCATTAAAAGAAATCATAGAAAGAAAATATGTTACAAACATAGAATTATCTTCAGTATCAAAAAAGCAGGTTTTCAGTTCAAGACTAGCAGGGTATGGTGGGCTCATATCTATAATCCTAGCACTCTTGAGAGGGAGAGGAGGAAGGAGGATTGGTACCATAAATGCAAGACCAGCCAGAGAGCTCTGCAGTATTAGTCTGTTTCAAAAGGCAAAACAACAACAACAAAATCCCCAAAGTCCAAATCTTTGAGTTCTTTACAATTTTTTAAAATTACTTTCTGGTCTTGCCAATGGGTATTATAGGTATTATAAGATTTTTTTAAATGTCAATTTTGCATCGAGAAAATGTTTGCAAAAAAGCACAGCAGCCAGCAGCAATAGGGTTTCTCTGTGTTCTACTTTTATTTGTTACAACATTTCCAGTTATATAATCTCTCTGCAGAGAAAGACAAGGACTGCTGGGAATTAGATGTGTTACATACATGGGTGTGGGTCTCTCTCCCGATCAGAGCAATCAGCACTTAATGCACAATTCTTTCCAGGATGTATCCTTAGTAGTTACTGGGCTCAGTTGGTAATTTTTTAAAATCACTTTTCATTCTCTGTACGTAATTCTAATCTACATCCTTCTTCCCCATTATTTTCTGCCACTGATTCCAATAATGAGAACAGTGTGTCTCATCAAAGTGCCAAGCCCATCATGTAGTAACTGCTATAAAAAGGGCAGAGGAGGAGCAATCAATCATCGAAGAAGAAGCCCCTGTCTTTGTCATATGAATTAAACAGAGAGGAGCACATGAATCTGAACATTTATCTACTCCTTATTGAGTAGAAGGAAAAATGTCACGCCTCATTTGCAATCCCCACACATTGTTCTCAGAGCAATTTGGAATCTGAAGGCTAATTCTCATGATATCAAGGAGCAAGAGAGACAGATGAGCTCCATAGAAGACCACCAAATGTAATCTCCACTCTTTTATTTGAAAGAAGGTCTAATTGTCTGAAATGTATTAAATCCATTTGATGGCAAATTGCTATTTCAGTCACATAAGCTAGTTCTAAATCTCAAAAGGAGAGAATATATATTCATGATTTTTAAAACTGAAATGTTTCATGTTGGATTGATACATGAAATCATGATAAATGAACTTGGGAAAGATATGAAAAATCTATGCCTTGTGCTTCTTGTACATTTCAATACCAAATTTTAGTGTGATATATAGTGATAGTTGCCATAGCAACAATGATCCAGGACCTTGATTATGCATATAAGAAAACTGTCAGCAAGGTACAGCTTCCTTTGGCCAGAAAAAGCTGCCTTGTTCACAGTCATCTAATTGTTTCACCTTTATATCAAACATCTAGATTTTTGCTGTGTGAATTACTGGTCAACTAACTAAATTGTGGGCTCTGAGCTGATTCTCTTGATAGCTCCCAGAACATAGGACAGAACAAGATAAAGTGCATATGAATTAGATCCCTTTGTCTCAATTGCTTAAGAAATCAACAAAATTGATGATTGTTGAAACAGACATTATAGTTAAGAAAAAGAAGAACCCTAATAGTTAGAATTAAGTAGTGTGGTAACAGATATTTACCTAAATGATACAAGGTTGCTTTGGAATAAAACTATTGCACACATGGTCTAGCATAAGATGTGTCACTCAACTTTTCAACAAAATGGCTGACAGCGTTTAGTATGCTGGCACAGAGCTATGGGTCTTTAGCTGATTTCTTATTCTAAGTTATTAGTATTGAAACCTTGTATTCAAAATGAACTTATGATAGGCATTGAGTCAAAACGAAACCATGGCACCATAATTTCTCTAAAAGGTTTTCATGAAAATAGCTTTGAGGGGAAAAACAAAATGGAGAGCTTCTTCTAGTCTGGTTTCTAACTTTTCAAACTCAGTGAAAATGCTGCTTTCCAGATAGGTGCAATGAATGTACAATGTTTGGCACTATGTAGTGCTTTTATCTTGAAGTTAAAAACAAAACAAAACAACAAAAAACAAAAAACCAATGATAAAACTTCATGAAAATAGTAGGAATTGTTTATGATGAGTTAGCAACTTCAGTTATTATAGTTCAGTTTTCTAATACTTAGAGTAGACTCCATTTCAAAAATTAAAGCTGTATCCCCCTTATCCCACCCTCCTCAGCAAAATAGGCTGCGTTCTTTTGGAACACACTCCAGAACAGGGTTCTGGTGACTCCAGCCACGTTGGCTCCTCAGTCCTTTCGCTTACCCACCACCGTACCCGGCAGATCCCCCCTTCCCATGCCAGGAATGTGCTACCATTTGCGCTATGCCCTACCAATACCCAGTACTGACCCCGGAGCAGAAGAAGGAGCTGGCTGACATCGCTCATAGAATTGTGGCTCTGGGCAAGGACATCTTGGCTGCAGATGAGTCCACCGGAAGCATTGCCAAGCAGCTGCAGTCCATTGGCACTGAGAACACGGAAGAGAACAGGCGCTTCTACCGCCAGCTGCTGCTGACTGCTCCTGACCCTGTGAATCCCTGCATTGTGGGGTGGGGGTGATCCTCTTCCACGAAACACTCTACCAGAAGGTGGATGATGGACGACCCTTCCTCCAAGTTATCAAGTCCAAGGGCGGTGTTGTGGGCATTAAGGTAGATAAAGGTGTGGTGCCCCTTGTGGGAACTAATGGTGAGACCACCACCCAAGGGCTACATAGGCTGTCTGAACGCTGTGCCCAGTATAAGAAGGATGGAGCTGACTTTGCTAAGTGGCGTTGTGTGCTAAAGTTTGGGAAACACATTCCCTCAGCCCTTGCCATCATGGAAAATGCCAAGGTTCTGGCCCGTTATGCCAGCATCTGCCAGCAGAATGGCATTGTACCCATTGTAGAGCCTGAAATCTTCCCTGATGGGAACCATGACTTAAAGCACTGTCAGTATGTAACTGAGAAGGTACTGGCTGCTGTCTACAAAGCTCTGAGTGACCACCATGTCTATCTGGAAGGCACATTGCTGAAGACCAACATGGTCACCCCAGGCCATGTCTGTACCCAGAAATTTTCCAATGAGGAGATTGCCATGGCAACTGTTACAGCACTTCGTCGCACAGTGCCCCATGCTGTCCCTGGGGTCACTTTCCTGTCTGGAGGGCAGAGTGAGGAAGAGGCATCCGCTAACCTCAATGCTATCAACAAGTGTCCGCTGCTGAAGCCGTGGGTCTTGACTTTCTCTTACAGCCGAGCCCTGCAGGTCTCTGCTCTGAGGGCCTGGGTGGGAAGAAGAAAAACTTGAAGGCTGCCCAGGAGGAGTACATTATAAGTGAGCCCTGGCCAACAGCCTCGCTTGTCAAGGAAAGTAGATCCCAAGTGGTCAGTCTGGAGCTGCAACCAGTGACTCTCTCTTCATCTCTAACGATGCCTACTAAGCAGAGGTGGCCTAAGGCTGCCCCATGGACACTCCAGCACCCCCCACACTTGCTATTGAAGAAGGGTCCTTCAGGCGCTTTCCCAACACTTCTATGCTGCCTTCATGACTGGTATGTGGTGTTGTCTGTGAATGCTAATTCTGCCATCCCTTCCAGCCCATTGCCAATAAACAACTATTTAAGGGGGAAAAATTAAAGCTGTGAGGTTAAGGAAATTCCTCAATGTCAAATATATTTTATAATGTCTCCTCTTATTATATATTTGTGGAATTTGATCTGAAGTCTATTTTCCTTAATATGTATCTACCATATAGTGCTGTGGGATGTTCTGTATGTCAGATGTGTTGCTCTGATTGGTTAATAAATAAAACACTGATTGGCCAGTAGCCAGGCAGGAAGTATTGGCAGGACAAACAGAGAAGAGAATTCTGGGAAGTAGAAGACTGAGTCAGAGAGACACTGCTAGCCACCACCATGACAAGGAAGATGTAAGGTACTGGTAAGCCACAAGCCATGTGGCAAGGTATAGATTTATAGAAATGGGTTAATTTAAGATATAAGAACTAGATAGCTAGAAGCCTGAGCCATTAGGCCAAATAGTTTAAATAATATAAGTGTCTGTGTGTTTATTTTATAAGTAGGCTGTTGGACTGCCAGGGCTTGGCAGGACCTGGAGACAAAATTCTAGCTACAATATAGTCTAGATTCTGTCATATTGTCAATACTACATGATCAGGACATGGAATCTTTTCAGTTTTCCATCAATCACATTCTATAGCTGGGGTTATCTCCTGGTCCTGCCTGGCCCACGGTCAGGACAAATCTCTCTCACCTGCCAATCCCACAGCTGCTTGGACCCAAATAAGCACACAGATGCTTATATTATTTATAAACTGTATGGCCGTGTGGCTCAGAATTCTTGCTATCTAGTTCTTATATCTGAAATTAACCCATTTCTATAAATCTATATCTTGCCATGGCTTACCAGTACTTTACGTCTTGCTTCTCATGGTGGTGGCGGCTGTCAGTGTCTCCTGACTCAGTCTTCCACTTCCTAGAATTCTCTTCTCTCCTTATCCTGCCTACACTATACTTCCTGCCTGGCTACTGGCCAATCAGCATTTTATTTATTAATCAATCAGAGCAACACATTCACAGCATCCCCAGCAACATTCTGTGATAAGCTGTCTTCGTTATTAGACTAATTACCTTTCCCCTTGCTATGACAAATAGTGAAAAGAAGCAACTTAAAGGAGGAAGGGCTTATTTGGACTAATGCTTTGAAGGTCCAGTGCATCATGGCAGAAAAGGCACAGAGGCAGGATCATGCTATATCTGGTTATGTTGTGTCTGCAGTAAGAAAACAGTGAGATGGATGAAGATGCTCAGCTGGATTCTCTTTTTTATTCAGTTTGAGACCCCAGCGCATAGGGATGGTACAGCCCATATTCAGAATTGGTCTTCCCTCCTCCACTCAACCTCTCAGAAGATGGCCTCACAGATATGCACAGAGGTGTGGTCTAGTTGATTCCAAGTCCAGTCAAGTTAGCAATGAAGATAAACCCTCATAGTTCTCAATGTAATATTAACATTTAATGATTCAAAATGCCAAGCATTATTATTTCAGTTTCAGAGGGTTATAAATTTTGGAACAATTTAGTAATTGTGCCTCGCAGTTTTTTCTGAGGATAGAGTTAGAACATCAGCAAGCATGCAGATGTCTGAAGATTGACTGGGGCTGGAAGATCTACTTCTAAGATGGTTAGTTCTATTATATCACTACCGTCAAGAGGCTTTAGTCCCTGTCACTTGAGTCTCTCCATAGTGTGGCTGATTCTTCTCACAGTTGCCAGTCAGCTTCCCTGATAGTGAGTGATCTAAGAGACCAAGGGAAGGTGGCAATACTTATGGTCTAGTCTAGGTGGTCACACACCTTTGGTCATTTTCTCCACATATTTGTTAAATGCAAACCACTAACTTTAGCCCACACTCAATGGGAGATTTCACTTCTTAAGGCAAACAGTATCAAAAAATATTATGAACACAATTTCAAGCTATCACAAAGCTCACTTTGGAGTTCAGAAAACACTGTAGCCATGGAAACCTAGAGCACAGAAAAACAATCCAATTTCATGTACTTAAAGGAGCTAACAATATGGCTACAATGAAGCTGCCTACACTAAATATGATGAGTAATGCTAGGAAAGTTTTCATTATTCAAAGACTGGTAATACTATATTATGTCTGAATAATATAGAGGGGACTATTTAAATGATGTTGTGCCATTGAAATACAATTATAGTAATGCAGCATTTTTCCCCTTAAAATGTCAGGCTCACAGTTGGCACCATTTTTTATAAATATTAAAGAATAAGACATATTAGAAAAGAGAAATATCATGTTAAGATAATCTATTAATAGCTATTGATGCCTTTCTTGCTCTTACTGAGTCTGTTGATTAACAGTTATTGGATTTGTTTTCGTGTTTGCTATATAGCCCTGACTGGCCTAAAATACTCTATATAGTCTAGATCTGTCTTTTTTTGAGTGATTTTTATTTTTATTTTTTAAAATATTTTTTATTTTATAATTAACTTATTTTACATATCAGCCACAGATTCTACTATCCTCCTTCCTCCCACCCCCAGCCTTCCCCCCCAATCCACCACCAATTCCCACCTCTTCCAAGGCAAGGACTCCCCTGGGGAGTCAGCCCAGCCTGGTAGATTCAGTTGAGGCAGGTCCAGTCCCCTCCTCCCTGCACCAAGGCTGAGCAAAGTGTCTGAGCATAGGCCCTAGGCTCCAAAAAGCCAGCTCATGCACCAAGGACAGGTCCCGGTCCCACTGCCTGGGGGTCTCCTAATCAGTTCAAGTTGTCTCACTTATCCAGAGGGCCTGGTCCACTTACATGGGGGCTCCTCAGCTATTGATTCACAATTCATGTGTTTCTGCTAGTTTGGCTATTTGTCCCTGTACTTTTTCCAATCATGGTCTTGATATCTCTTGCTCATAGAATCCCTCCTCTCTCACACTGATTGGACTCCTGGAGCTCCACCTGGGGCTTGGCTGTTGATCTCTGCATCTGCTTCCATCAGTCACTGGATGAGAGTTCTATCATGACAGTTAGGGTGTTATCATGAGTGAGGTAACCCAGACTCAGAAAGACAAACATGGTATGTACTCACTAATAGGTGGATACTGGGTGTAAAGCAAAGGCTAACTAGAATGCAACTCACAACTCCAGGGAGGCTACCTAGTAAAGGGTACCCTAAGAAAGACACAGGGAATGCCCAGTGACAGAGAAATGGATGAGATCTACATGAGCAAATTTGGGTTGGGGGTAATGGAGAGCAAGGGTCAGGGGAATGAGAGCTTAGGGGAGCAGGAGGTACCAGCTGGATCAGGAACAGAGTGGGATAACAGGGAGGGAGATACCATGATGAATGAAGACCCCAGGGGAATAGGAAGAAGCAGAGTACTAGAGAGGTCCCCAGAAATCCACAAAGATACCTCCACTGTAGACTACTGGCAATGGGTGAGAGAAAGCCCAAGCTGACCTACTCTGGTGATTGGATGGCCAAGCACCCTAACTGTCATGATAGATCTGTCTTACATGTGTGGTCATGCTGCCTCAGCCCCCTGGATGCTGGGATTACAGAAGCTTTTGGCACTCTCAAAGTTATAGCTCTTTCAGCCCCTGCTTTCTAATTTCCCAGTCTTTCGACTTTTGTAAAAATTTAAAGCTAGAGAGAGGAGTGAAGGGTTTTTAAACACTGAACAACTAAAGTCATCTCCTTACTGCAATAAGGAGCATGTATATCTCATAAGCTGAAAAACTGAATGACCAAGCGAATTCTCTTATTTCTGAACAAGATGAGAAAACAGGCAGAGAGATCTAATTGGAACCCTATGACTACTTATGTCTTTTCTCCCCCTGCAACCTGCATAGCGCCTTCTAGCACTATGAAACACAAGCCAGCAGGGTGAGAGTTTCCTGGTGAGTTTGAGTTTGATTCCTACCACCAAAGTGGGTGGGAGAGAGACCAGCTGGTGGGTTTCAGGTAGAGTGGAGGAGGGATAGACAAAAACAAAACACACTGTATGTGTGTATGCAATTTCCAAATATTTTAAAGTACCTTAAAACATAAAACAAAGTATTGATGCCTGGAATTCATTGAGCTTATTCTGTAATCAAGTCCTTCATTACTTTTCATACTATCAGCAATGCCTTTGAAACTGTTATTAAGGAACTACATACCCATTATAGAGAAATTGGAAACGTAAAAGAAGCAAAGAAGTGAATAATCACCCCAAGTCATCATCCATCTTAATGAGAAATATATTTCCTTAGCTTCCCCAGTTCTTACATATTTTGCATTGTTGAGAATTACACTGTCCACAGAGTTTTGAATATTATTACTCACATAATATCAAGAAAACAAAACATTTCTCCAAATCATTCTGCAGCTCTTTTCTGCTGTTTGTGATGGTAATGCAATTAATTGTTCAATGAATTGCCATTCACAATATTGAATGTCTCCATCTTATTGGATCTGCTAAGTGTTGTAATCACCTCATTTGATGATACTGCTTTTACTTGCTCTCCCAGTTCGGCTACTCCAATGATTGTTGTCAGCTGTTGCATAAGTGCTCGATTTGATGATATTTCTGCATCTCTTTATCTACTACTTGCTATTTGTTCTCCACTTTTGCATGAGAGTTGCTTAATAAATTCATTATTTGAAACTATAAGCAAGGTTATCATCGATCATTCTCCATAGGGCAGCATTAGGAGTACAGCAGTGAGCTCCCATTTATGTTCCTATACCAGATTCTGTGCATTATTCATTAGGAAAAATTTATTATTTTCAGATATATCCACAAACAACCCATGTCTTGAATAAAGACATGTTATGCTAAACTTAATGATTTGTCCTTCTTTCTCCTTTTTTTTTTCACCCCAAACTAAAAACAAGTTTTTGAGTGCTATGAAGAGACACCATGATCATGTCAACTCTAATAAAGGAAAACATTTAATTGAGGTGGCTATAGTTTCAGAGGTTCCATCCATTATCATCATGGTGGGGAGCATGGTAACATGCAGGCAGACAGGGTGCTGGCACATCTTGATCAGAAGGCAACATGGAATGAACTGTGACACTGAGTCAAGATTGAGCAAAAGAGACCTCAAAGCCCACCTTCACAGTGACATACTTCCTTCAACAAGGCCACACTTCCCTATGAGCTTATGGAGGGCAATTGCATTGGAACTACCACAAATGGCATCTCCACTTCTCGAATCATGATGAAAAGGACTTCATTTGCTCCTACCCACTTTGCAGGTTGTTTTGTTTGTGTGTTTGTTTAACTTAGATTGCTTTATCTTTATGCAAAGAAGTTTGAGTTTAAACAAGTTCAAAGCCACTCCTGGGCTGCATAGTGAGACCTGTCTCAAAAAGAAATCCAAAATGAAATAAAAAGGTAGCCAAGCAAGTCTTGTGAGACCATTCCCTTAAGAAAATTTCACCTGTGCAGGAAGACTTTTTAGATTCTTAGCAAAATTATCTTTTTCTTTACCTCCACTTTAGTAATTATCATGATTATAGTATGTAGTACTTACTTGTAGACAACCCATGCTAACCAAACTGAGTAGACTGGTACACATTTCTTCCATTTAACAGTCATCACTGCTCCTGATAAGTAGATCATAACTTTCATGTCAGCTCTTAATGTTTTCTCTGAGGGAGCAAGGAACAAAAGCAAATAATTTTCTAGCATTAGTAGCTAGTATCAGTGATCTCTCCATGACCTCCATGAACACGCATGTGCCACATATTCAAAGATACCTGGTCCTAATTTTCAGTGCTGAAGACACGAGGAGCCTCTCTCCCTTCTGCCTCTCTTTTGGTAAGTTGAGTCATCAGCAGGACAGAATACATAACTGCCAATGTTTTTTCAAAGCCATCGCTTGACTCTAGATGCAATTGGTTTCCTAGTTGAAGCGTGTTATGTTTTCAACTCCCTAATCATATTCGTCTAGACTATTGCTGTGGGCTATTTATCTCTGAATTCATGCTAAGAGATACTCTTATTATCAGGCATTAAAAGACTCTGACTTTGACGCCATATGACATTGTACTACAGAGGATGTTTTTGGTGGTTATGCCAACAAGAAGCTTGTGTTAAATAGTGGAAAGTCTATTTGGGTGTGTGATTGATATTGGCATGCGCGCGCGCACACACACACACACACACACACACACACACACACACACACACACACACACACACACTGGTTCATTTACATTACAGGCAACTATGGAAATGACCTGCACACTTAATTCTGTCTAATTACCCTCAGAGAAATGTCACCCAAACAGTCAAGCAATTAGGACTTCCTTAGTACTACATGCCCACAAAGTGGCAACTGTGGTGAATAAAACATTGCAACAAGACCCTCAATCCTTGTAAGAACTCTATTATAGGTTGTCTCTTCAAGAATCAACCTCTTAGATGGATTAATACAAGGCCATTCATGGAAAACTGCAACTGTGAACACCGGAGGATGGAGAAAGGACTAGGGGATGGAAGTCGTGTTACTACACAAGCACAGAATGGTCTCCACCCACTGCACTGGGAGTTTTGCTGTTAGAAATGCCCTTCAGAGGCATCTAGAATGGTTAGGTACCCTAGCCTTTATCCTTACTTTAATCAGTAATTGAATTGCAACACCCCAGGCAGGCATCTGATCTTGAATGAGTGCTCTCTGCAGCTCAGCCATCCCCAAAGTTCATCCCTTTCCACACTTCCCAATAGTTTGGGATAGAAAGTTCTTCACTCAATGTTGTTACAGGTTGAATGTAGTCTTTGAAAA